>NC_133458.1:31404532-31707562 GCF_048565385.1 Saimiri boliviensis
GTTCCTTAATGCAAATAGATAATGTGTTGTCTACT
The DNA here is from genome assembly GCF_048565385.1 of Saimiri boliviensis. Classification (NCBI taxonomy): domain Eukaryota; kingdom Metazoa; phylum Chordata; class Mammalia; order Primates; family Cebidae; genus Saimiri; species Saimiri boliviensis. The sequence goes on from NC_133458.1 coordinate 31,404,568, forward strand.
ATAATCAATCACATTTTTTTTTTTTTTTGGAAATGGAGTCTCTCTCTGTTGCCCAGACTGGAGTGCGGTGAAGTGATCTCGGCTCACTGCAACCTCCGCCTCCCGGGTTCAAGTGACTCTCCTGCCTTAGCCTCCCAAGTAGCTGGTATTAAAGGTGGCCACCACCACCCCTGGCTAATTTTTTTGTATTTTTAGTAGAGACAAGGTTTCACCATGTCGTTCAGGCTGGTCATGAACTCCTTACCTCCTCAGGTAATCAACCGCCTTGGCTTCCGATTTTAAGTGAAATAATAGAAATTACAGTAGTCCAGATTTGGATTGAATTTCTTCACATTCAGAGCCTTTATTTTCCACATCTTTGACAGTGATACTGTGTCATTCTAGTATTAGTTTATTTGATAACACTGAATAAGATGATTTTGTTTTTATATTTCACATTCTCATTTAATGTATTTCTACAACACAGCTGGGAACAGTTGCAGTCATAAACTCAAATGATTATGTGGTTTCTAAAATGAAGAAAAACTAATGGTATTGATATGGCACAGTTTTTAAGTCAAAAGTTAAAATGTTAGGAAAGATTTGCTATTCAATTGTAGCTTTAGGCTGGTCTGATCATTCCCACTTGCCCCAATAAAATTAGTTCAGTCCAGTGTATTCAGTTACTACTATTAAAGACAGGTAGCCTCTCAAGAGGGTATGAAAAGCATTTGTTACAAATGCATATATGATATATGAAATAGTCCTTAATTTTTACAGCATGTGGAGGAAGTAAATAATTTTCCATTTGTTATATAAACCAAAACATTCAAAAGGAGTATGAGAGAATAATGAGAATAAAAGTGGGATTTAGATTTCAATGTTATTTTTATTTTTTATTTATCTATTTATTATTTATTTATTTATTTATTTATTTATTTATTGCATTTTAGGTTTTGGGGTACATGTGAAGAACATGCAAGATGGTTGCATAGGTACACTCATGGCAGTGTGGTTTGCTGCCTTCCTTCCCCTCACCTGTATCTGTCATTTCTCCCCATGCTATCACTTCCCACTTCCCCACCCCGCCGTCCCTCCCTCATTTCCCCTCAGTGGACCCCAGTGTGCAGTGCTCCCCTCCCTGTGTCCATGTGTTCTCATGGTTCAACACCCGCCTATAAATGAGAACATGTGGTGTTTGATTTTCTGCTCTTTTGTCAGTTTGCTGAGAATGATGGTTTCCAGGTTCATCTGATCAAGTAGGATTCATCCCAGGGATGCAAGGCAGGTTCAACACATGCAAGTCCATAAACGTAATTCACCACATAAACAGAACCAAAGACAAAAACCACATGATTATCTCAATTGATGCAGAGAAGGTCTTTGACAAAATTCAACAGCCTTTTATGCTAAAAACCCTCAATAAACTAGGTATTGACAGAACGTATCTCAAAATAATAAAAGCTATTTACGACAGACCAACAGCCAATATCATACTGAATGGGCAAAAACTGGAAGCATTCCCTTTGAAATCTGGCACTAGACAAGGATGCCCTCTCCCACCACTCCTATTCAATACAGTACTGGAGGTTCTAGCCAGAGCAATCAGGCAAGAAAAGGAAATAAAGGGTATTCAGATAGGAAAGGAGGAAATCAAATTGTCTCTATTTACAGATGATATGATTGTATATCTAGAAGACCCCATCGTCTCAGCCCCAAATCTCCTGAAACTGATAAACAAATTCAGCAAAGTCTCAGGATACAAAATCAACATGCAAAAATCATAAGCATTCCTATACACCAGTAACAGACTTAAAGAGAGCCAAATCAAGAATGTACTGCCATTTACAATTGCTACAAAGAGAGTAAAACACCTAGGAATACAATTAACAAGGAACGTAAAGGACCTCTTCAAGGAGAACTACAAGCCACTGCTCAATGAAATAAGAGAGGACACAAACAGATGGAGAAACATTCCATGTTCATGGTTAGGAAGAATCAACATCGTGAAAATGGCCATGCTGCCCAAAGTAATTTACAAATTCAATGCTATTCCCATCAAGCTACCAATGACCTTCTTCACAGAACTGGAAAAAACACCTTAAACTTCATATGGAACCAAAAGAGAGCCCTCATAGCCAAGTCAATTCTAAGCAAAAAGAACAAAGCAGGAGGCATCACACTCCTGGACTTCAAACTATACTACAAGGCTACAGTAACCAAAACAGCATGGTACTGGTACCAAAACAGAGATATAGACCAATGGAACAGAACAGAGGCCTCAGAGGAAATACAACATACCCACAACCATCTGATCTTCGACAAACCTGACAAAAACAAGCAATGGGGAAAGGATTCCCTGTTTAATAAATGGTGTTGGGAAAACTGGCTAGCCATGTGCAGAAAGCAGAAACTGGACCCCTTCCTGACACCTTACACCAAAATTAAATCCAGATGGATTAAAGACTTAAACATCAGACCTAACACCATAAAAACTCTAGAAGAAAATCTAGGCAAAACCATTCAGGACATAGGCATAGGCAAGGACTTCATGACCAAAACACCAAAAGCATTGGCAACAAAAGCCAAAATAGACAAATGGGACCTAATCAAACTCCACAGCTTCTGCACGGCAAAAGAAACAGTCAGTAGAGTGAATTGGCAACCAACAGAATGGGAAAACATTTTTGCAGTCTACCCATCTGACTAGGGGCTGATATCCAGAATTTGCAAAGAACTAAAACAGATCTACAAGAAAAAAACAAACAAGCCCATTCAAAAGTGGGCGAAGGATATGAACAGACACTTTACAAAAGAAGACATACAGGAGGCCAACAAACATATGAAAAAATGCTCATCATCACTGGTCATTAGAGAAATGCAAATCAAAACCACATTGAGATACCATCTCACACCAGTTAGCATGGCGATCATTAAAAAATCTGGAGTCAACCGATGCTGGAGAGGGTGTGGAGAAATAGAAACACTTTTACACTATTTGTGGGAGTGTAAATTAGTTCAACCATTGTGGAAGACAGTGTGGCGATTCCTCAAGGACCTAAAAATAGAAATTCCATTTGACCCAGCAATCCCATTACTGGGTATATATCCAAAGGATTATAAATCATTCTACTGTGAGGACACATGCACAGGAATGTTCATTGCAGCACTGTTTACAATAGCAAAGACCTGGAACCAACCCAAATGCCCATCGATGATAGACTGGATAGGGACAATGTGGTACATATACACCATGGAATATTATGCAGCCATCAATGTTATTTTTAATATTTTTAGTTTACTTCCTCTGATGTTTGTGTGTGTGTGTGAATGTGCACTTCATTATACTCTGAGAATGAAGTGTCTATTTTTGTTTATTTTAATATTAAATCAAATCTAAACTATAAATATAAGCATACAAAATAAAATAAAAACAAATATAAAACTTTTGGAGGTAATTAACCGTTTTATGGCATAGATAGTGGTGATCGTTTCATGGGTGTATACTTATCTCTAAACACATCATGTTGTATACATAAAATATGCACAGGTTTTTATATGTCAATCAAATATCAATAAAGTGGTTTTTAAAAAATAATTAAACCATAAGCAATCATAATAATGTTATAAACTAAACAATAACAACTCAAAATAATATACTAATATTATTTCATATAAAATTAAGACTCAGCAGCTATAACTAATTGCTTGCAATATAATACATAGAGAGTGGACATTGCAGAAAACTCTGTAGCAAGCCTATAATCACTACAATGCAAATGTTAAGTATACATCTTCATGCAATACAAGTTCTTCCAGGTGCATACTAGTGAAGCAATTATTTGATACTTTTCTCCAAACTTCCTTTTGATTTGCATATACACATACAAAATTTTAACTGTTTCTCTCATGTTCTCATTGTCTAGGTTATATTGCTTAGTTTGCATGTTTGCTATTTAAAAGTTCTATTGTTTCTTTCTAACCTTTAAAATAATAAATTTGTTTCTGGACATTTCCATGTAGAACAAACTTAAACTAGTATGTAAAATATACTTTATGTGCATGTAATAAGTTAGGAGATTTTTTCAAAATGGTGATTTTACCATTATTCTCTTTATGGCAGGAGATTCCTTCTCTGAGTAAAGGGCCTATAGCTTGCAGCTCACACACATACAAATGTTAACAACAGAAAATAGGACATTTTGTTATCTGAAAGTTAGAGCAAATTTTAGCATATTTTAATATTTTGGTTATGTAAAATGCAGTGATTATTGGAAACAGAAGCAGGGCATATGATGTCGCCTGTTGTATATGAAAATATTCCTTTGAACAACATCATTTAGTTGTGCTCAGTTTTTACTAGAACAAACCCCTAAAGGAAGAAAGTTTTAGCCGAATTTTCTCATTCATCATGAAATGACATTTTGCTTTCAGTTTTATATCGCAACCTGGTTCTTTAAATCTGCACATTTTATTATCTAACTGGTACAAAGACCTCATAAAAAGTCTAAAAAGCCAATATATTTCTGCCAGCTGTGATCTGTGCTAATGTGAAAATAATACATTGAAGTATCAGTTGGCATCTCGCCTTAAGCTGTACACATGCAAGGCTGCTCTCACAAATATGCAGAGATACACTTTCACAAATGATATTACTAAAGATGTGGCTCCTGGGAATGGGCTAGGATGCCTGACTTTGCTCTTCGATGCTTTTTTAAATAAATGTTTAATGTACGTACCTATGCAACAATCCTGCATGTTCTTCACTTGTATCCAAAACCTAAAACACGATTATATATATATATATATATATATATATATATATATATATATTTTTTTTTTTAAACGGGAAAACACTAAACCATAATTAGTGGCTATATTTGATGAAAATTATTTATATCAATCAAATCATATATTTTAGAGCACTGTGGTTTTAAAATGCATCATATTATTTTGCTAGCTCATATCACTTTGCCTTAATGTCTTTTTCTCTTTACAGGAAAAAAAAGAACAGTATTCCGGTCAGGGGAAGGAAGGTGCAATAAATGGAATATAGCAAGGTAATGAATGTATGTTCCTGAAATTCTGTCATTTCACCATCTTTCTAAGTTAAAAACAAACAAACAAACAAAAACCTGAAGAACACTCTTAGACTATGCTTTATGGCCATGATTTTAACCAAGATCTCCAGAGGAGAGTGCAAATTCATCTGCTGCCATTAGGTAAGAGCTCGGGACATTGTCACAGAGGAGAAGGCCACATTCCTTACCCTGAAGCCCAAGAAAGATGAGTGGGCTTCTCTCTGTATCTCTACTACTGGGTAATACTTTATCAACTGGTTTTTATCTTAGGAAGACACTGTTATAGCACCCATTAGCTACTGGTTTGGTATTGCCAAAATCATCCCATAACTTGTCTTAACAGCTGATGAAAGTATACAAGATAAATTATAATTAAAGAAAAATTACACTGAATCAATTCATTGAAGAAGTATGAGTAAATGGAGGTAGGAAGATGCAGCTAAAAATACAAAATTAGTGGCTCCTATTGAATTATAACCGGTAGAAAGAACAGAGAAAAACACTTAGAAAAATACAATAAAAAATTTCCAATGACGTAAAATTACAGTGCAAAAATGTTTCCTGAATTGAAAAGAAAATAAAAACACATTTTTTATTTATTTATTTATATTTATATTTTTATTTTTTTTTTGAGGCGGAGTTTCACTCTTGTTACCCAGGCTGGAGTGCAATGGCGCGGTCTTGGCTCACCGCAACCTCTACCTCCTGGGTTCAGGCAATTCTCCTGCCTCAGCCTCCTGAGTAGCTGGGATTACAGGCACACGCCACCATGCCCAGCTAATTTTTTGTATTTTTAGTAGAGACAGGGTGTCACCATGTTGACCAGGATGGTCTCGATCTCTTGACCTCGTGATCCACCCGCCTCGGCATCCACGCGCCTCGGCCTCCCAAAGTGCTGGGATCACAGGCTTGAGCCACCGCGCCCGGCCCAAAACACACTTTTTAAATGAATAGATTAAGTTAACTAAAAAGTAGAATGTCACTGTTAAACTCTGAATTGATGTTCTTAAAGATCAGGTGGAAGTGCTATCTGACAATAACAAGAATGTAACTTCCAAGACAGCTGATATACATCTACATACGTTTCTCTACTTTCAGCACCTAAAACAGCACCCAGCCAATAATATAAGGGACTTAGCAAATACTTGCTAATGAAGACATAATCAACACATAATGACTTCAAGGTTAAGAATGAAAGATTAGTGAAAACATAATTAAAGAGACCAAACATGAAGACAGAGATTGCAGAAGGAGAAAATTATTAGCTTATGATGTTACAAATGCAGAAACCATAGGACTTATTTTCTGGTGGCAGAGATACCCATTTACTATTATGTGTTTATGTGTATACACACATGTATATACGTGTGTGTATGTATGTACACACACGTAAATATATATAAGCAGTAAAAAATACAAAAAGTATAAATAATGGAGTAATATATATATAATGATCTAACTAAAAAAACACAATTATAATATTTTGGTAATTCAAAATAAGTCTAAATAAATGAATCAATGTGCGTATGAACGTAACAATGTGGAAGCATAACATGACAGGTAGTTTTTAATGTTTACATCAGGACAATAGGATGGGGAGAGAAAGGAAGCACTTATTTTTCTTTATGCATTCTGAACATTTTTTCTATTTTGTGATGAGGTTTCCCAATCAAGATCAATTCTAAAGGAATATTCATGAAAAGAAAATAAGTCTTGTGAATCTAACATGTTTGCAATCTCATCAGCTGTGAGTCTGAAAGACAGGTAGTATAATGGTTGAGAATGCAGATGAAACTGAAGGCGTTTTCCCTTATCCCGGTTGGCTCTGACCCCACGACAGCGACAGCATCTAGGTTGAGTGTTGACAGCTCCCAATTGCCCTAGTGGGCGTGTGTTACGGTGCGCGCTTTCAGCTTAGCCTTCTGCAGGCAGCTCATGTTACTCAGCTCAGTTAGACTTTCTGTCTCATGGTAAAGACAAAGGGCGTTTTGCATCTCGGCGTTCTTGCCCTAGTGTACCGAGAAAATCAGTTCGCCACATGGGCAAGGTTTTATTGAAGAGTGGAAGTAGCTCTCAGCAGATGGATGGGGAGCCAGCAGGGGGATCGAGAAGGAAGGTGGCCTTCCCCTGGAGTTGGGCCGCTCAGCCACCAGACTCTCAGTTGAGTTCCCCTTGGCGTCCGCGTCATTCCGCCACTGATGGTCTGCCAGCGTCTGTCAGTTTGTTCTGCCGGTGTGTTCCTCTCGACGTCCAGCTGCCTCTATGTGTGCCTGCTAGGGTCTCCGGATTTTTATGGGCGCAGAAAGCAGGGCATTGAGGGCCAGAGTGGTCTTGGAAAATGTAACATTTGGGTGCAAAAACAGATATGCTTGTCCCTGGGCACAGGCCAGAGGTGGAGTCCTCACCAGGGACCGCGTCGTCCTCTACCCAGCACTTCCCTGCCCGCGTTCTGTATCACAGACTCTGGCTTCGAACTGTTCGGATAGACGTTCTGTTTCTTCTATATAAAAACTACAGAAATATTTTCCTCTCTCTTCCTTGTTTGTTTGTTTGTTTTCAATATACATAAAATGGAGAGGAAAGTGGTGATTTCAGCCTCATAGGATTGTTGTAGGTTTAAGTAAATTAATATATACGAAGCATTTAGAAGAGCAGCGAGAACAGAGTGTCTTTATAGAGGTTAGCTGGCATTATTATTCAGCGTAAAACTGGAACAGAGTTAAGTATAGGACGTTTTATCTACGCCTGAAGTCCCTAAAGAGTCTAGTGAATTTGAACATCAGACAGGTTAATTCTGTTTTACAAAATAGCCCCTCTCACAAAGTCCCCTAGTCACTCTAGAGATGGAAGGTAAGCTGAATTCACCTCTGTTACCCCCAGATTGGTAGAGTCATTTGAAACTGATTCTTTGCTTAAGGTCTATAAGCCTTCTAGCCACTTCCATAGATACCATTTTATGCCATGGCCCCTGTGGGGTGTGGAGAGAGAGGAAGAAACCACTAACCCAGTGTGTTTTGTCAGAGATGGAGATTTCCAAATACCTCTCTCAGTGCTCTCTAAATACAAAAACATTGGTGTAGATAATTCTAAAGGTGAAGTACAAATATGCTTGGGTGAGTTTATAATGAATATTTTCCTGCTAATGGATTTTAGAGCTCTTCTTAAGAGCAGGTTTTCTGTAACAATGTATGTATAACTGATTTGAGAATAAAGGTTTGTAATTGGCGAGGTGGAGTTAGCTACTTTGCAATTTGGCATTAAAACTGCCCTCACATAAAAATACATGTGTGAATATGCATCCATATCCACTATCCATTTGGCAAGATCAGTTAGTGATTATATTATAGGCTATCTCTCAGGCTTTAGAAGATTCCTTTTAGAAATCTGATGATGGCTTTGATTCAAGAGAGAGTAAAAAAGAAACAAGTTTCCTAAGTCTTTGCTCCAACTCTTAAAATCATAATTACTAACATATAATTTGTATTGCTCATGATTTTAATGTTAATATTTACTTAACATTTATCAGCAATCATAGTTTGTTCTCTTGAATGCCTTAATAGGAAGTATCTATTGTTTTTGTTTACAGATAAATCAGTGTATGTGTTTGTGTGCATGCGTATGTATGTATTTGTAAAAAGTAGTTTAACATGAATGTCCTCTGTACTTCTTTATATATTTATTTATCTACTTATCAAGCGATTTCCATTTAGAGGCTTCCTGCTACCTTTTTGTAGGTGTTCATCATAATGTAAGTAAATCCCTATTAAAAAAACACTTACAGAATAAAAATGATGCAATATATATCTGTTATAAATCCTTTGGTGAATTTATCTGATATTTCCCTTACAATAAATATGAAAAATAAAATTCTAGTAAAAGGACTTTTAAAAAGAGTTTTGGATATCTAGTGACAAAAGTTTTTAGCATATTGCATACAGCCACAAAATATACTACTAGCCATTTTAAGCTTTGTTAAGTGGAAAGATGGGGAAAAGAACATCAGATTATTACTTTTCTTTATATGCATTTGATTACTAGTGTTAGGGATGGCAAATAGCCATATTCTAATTCTGGACACATATTGGAACCGGCTGGCAGCCCCATGCACCCAAGTCTTTGCAGGCATGATTATAGCCACCAGTTACCTGGGCATGTTGGCAGCCTCAGAATTTTTGGAGCTGTCCTCACCCCCTTATTTCGACTTAACATTTTTCTAATTTTAAGAATCCAGTTTATCTCCTCTCACCTTCAGGCCATCAAAGTCCAGATGATCCCCAACAAGGGGTACCATCCTTTCAATATTCAAGACGCACCTTCTACAAGGGACCCCTAGACTGCCCATCAGTGGGACAGGGAAGAAGCAATACATTGCACCTGTCTCTTATGGACCTGGCTGCCTACCATTTTCACCAACCATGGAGTCACCCTCCTGCCCTGATAGCTAGAAAGATGCCAAGACCCACAGAACCACCACTGCCCCTTTGTCAGCATGAAGCAGTTACAGAAGACTGAACTTCATCCATTTTCCCCCAAAGATTTAGGATCTTGGGGCTTGGGTGGGGAATGTTACAGGTACTTAGACAGGCATGATCAGGGCAGGAGAGGGCTCTTCCCCTACTGATTAGGAATGTCAGATGATGGTCTGGCAATTATCACATTGCCTCTCTAAAAGTGATAAACTGGCAGCCAGTGCCAGGGAGAGACCATTTCCTCATGGTCCACAACTGTTGCACTAAAGTGATGGTAAATGCAGATGCCAGGGAGATAGAACCTCCCAAGCATGTGCATTAAGAGACTAAATAGCAGAGTATGACCTACTAGGGGCACACCACTGGAAAAGGGAAAAAGGCCTCAGATGGGCAGGCATTCAACTTCTTACACACACTGTGTGTGCTCACTTCCCAGGGGTAAGCAAGGCACTGCACATGCGGGCAGTCCATCCTAAAGGAAGGATCATGGGAAAAGGACACAAGACGGTGGAGGTGGGCCAGCCTATGAAGTCCTAGGATCAAGGTTAAACATAGCACTTCTTCTTCAAGTTGCCTATTTAGATCTCTTCCAAATGTACTTTCCTCTCTTTCTGCTCTAAAGATGTCCAATAAACTTTTACTCCTGCTTTGAAACTTCCCTCAGTCTCTTTTTCTCCCTTATGCCCCTCAGTCAAATTCTTTCTTTCAGAAGGCAAGAGCTGAGGTTGCTGCAGACCCCTACAGATTTGCTGCCAGTGACTCAGTTACTTGCCACTAGTATGTCCAAATGTATTTTCCATATGTTTGGCCCCTTTTTGTTTCTCATTTTTTTGTATGAATTTACATTCTAAGCTGATTTTTCTACAGCATTTTGAGGGTCTTCTTAGTGGTCTATAAGGAACTTTTTATAAAGTAAAGGTATTATTAGATCAGGTGCGGTGGCTCACACCTATAATCCCAACACTTTGGGAGGCCAAGGTGGGTGGATCACTTGAGGTTAAGGGTTCAATACCAGCCTGGCCAACATGGCAAAACACCATCTCTACTAAAAATACAATAAATAAATAAATAAATAAATAAATAAATGGGTGTGGTGGTGGGTGCCTGCAGTCCCAGCTACTAGAGAAGTTGAGGCAAGAAGCAAGAAAATCATTTGAACTCAGGAAGCAGAGATTGCAGCGAGCTAAGATCACACCTCTGTGCTCCAGCCTGGACAACAAAGTGAGACTCAGTCTCAAAAAAAAACAGTAATAAATATAATAAAATTTAAATATATTAATCTTTTAACTATAATTTTATATTACACCTCCCCCAAGTTTGCTATCTGTCATGATTTTAATAGGTTTCCTTTTAGTCATCCAAAATTTTGATGCTTCACATAGTATGCATTTTAGTGCCTTGGGAAGGCATTCTTCCTTGAAATAGCACACGAATGTTAGTTATTCTAACAGTTGTAAAGAGAACAAACTTCCGGTATGCCTTTTACTTGCATCAGGAATTTCTCTCTTGGCACTATAAAGAGCTTCACAAGCTTTACAATCATTATCTAATTGATTACTACTACTTAAATATATATATTATATACATATTATCTAAATATATATATTTAAGGATATATTTAAGGATATATACATTTATTTATATATAAATTTAAATGTATATATCCTTAAATATATATTTAGATAATATATAATATATACAATATAATATATAATATATAAATATATATACTTAAATATATATTTACATATATTTAAGTTGTTGTAATATATATTTATCTATAATATATATATATATTTTGAGAGAGAGTGAGAGAGGGACACATTTACTATAATTTTCATGGAGGAAGAAACTGAAACATAGTGTGATTTGTCCAAACGACCCCTATCATTCCACAGAACAGTAGCAGAGGAGAAATCTGATCTCTGCTCTCCAGACTGTTCTAACTCACCTAGCCTCTTATTTGGCCTTAGTTTCTTGAAGCTAGGATTCTAGTTATCACTCAACCACTTAGGTTCCTAGGGATCTATAGTATGAAGTACATCAGATTTGCAATATTTGGGGACCTGAGCAGACTGGAGCAGCAAAAATGACCCCAGGAAGCAGAAGGTAAAGTAGAATAATTACAAAATGCTGAGATGTAAGCCATTCCTCAGTATGAACATAAATAACATTTTTAGTATTGTCATGAACCCAAGTGTGAAAATTGTTAGATAGCTGCCAGGATAAATGCCTGGTGTGGTTCTGGAGTGAGAGGACATTGAGATGCATCAAATACAATCTTTCCTTGAAGTTGTTCCCATTAATGAAATTTTACCTACTGGGTACTTAATTGCATAGAAGACTCTGCTAGAAAGAATCCTGATTGCCACCTTGGAGCTTTAATAAAAATCCAGCATATAAAATATTTAATATATCTGGGTGTGGTGGCTCATGCTTGTAATCTCATTGGTGCAGTGGTTCATGCCTGTAATCCCAGCACTTTGGGAGGCCATAATGGGTGGATTGCTTGAGGCCAGGACTTTGAGGCTTCAGTGAGCTATGATTGCACCACTGTACCTCAGCCTGGGTAACAGAGGGAGACCGCATCTCTATGGAAAAAAAGAAAAAAAATATATAAATGTGAACCAGAAGGAAAGAATGCCTCTCTAAGTCCTTTAGAATCTTTAAGCAACTGCCAGCTGTCTTCTTAGCAAGAATAAAATACCAGGTGTTTAAAAATAAACCCCCCAAAACATTGTTTTTCTAGAAGTATGAGACAATGAATTATTATAAAAAAACAGGAAATACTGGTCTAAATAATCTTTCTTTCCTTTCAGCTGTTTACCTTAACTGATTATAACACAGCATTACCTCTTACAATAACATTTTATTTTCAAGGTATTAGAGTGGCTATGATATTTTTCTTTATTGTCTCCATGTACAGGTTTAGCACTTTCCAAAGGTTCAGACTGGATTATCCCTGGAGATGCCTGGTCATTTATGGAGTCGGAGGATAATGGTCTTGTACTTTCTAAATGCCCTTATAATAAATGTGCAAGACATTTAAAATTAAACACAGTTCTTATTAGCCTTCTAGACCCAATCAAAAAGAGAAGGTCAGATGTCTAGACTTGATATGAATATTAGTAACTTCTAAAGGGTAGTGGGTCCAATATTACTAATGGGAAGGTCCAGAATGGAAGTACAGTTTGGTGGATTTTTTGATAATTCCTTGTGCACCTCTCATTTTCTGTTACAAAATAATAGTTAAAAATTCTATTGGGAACTAAACAAAAGGTTATTCTTTTGCTTGAATCAGTCTTTTCTCCCCCTATCAACTTTACTTGGTTATTTGAAATTATTATCTTAAAGATTTGCTTTCCCACAATTTAATTTAGCCCATTCATTCCACCACTAGCCAATGTGTCACACTCCCTTTCATTAAGGTAAGCCACCCATTGCCCATCATACATAATATGCAGGTAAACATTGGAAGATTGATATGCTTTTATCTTAAAATTAACAATTTGTTGATTAAGTGACCTTGAGAAAATAGATTAACCATTCTGTGCTTAAGTTTTCTCCATAAAACTATGTGCCATCACCTGGAATTTTAATAGATTTTAATGAAAAATGAATATATAACACTATGTGCTTGCTGTTTGTCAGGAATAATTCTAAGCATTTTCTATATATTGACTCATTTAATCATAATCTTTAAAATAACTGAAAGTTAGTATTATTCTTATTGGACAAATAGTAGTTAACAAATATTTCAGTATTGCACAGCTCTTTAGTAGCAGAGTTTGGGCTTTAATGTAAACAGCATATCTCCATCACCTATCACCTTAACTATCATGCTGTACTGGTATAAGGAATGTGCTCAATAACCCTTAGCTCCCTTCCCAATTTTTTCAATCCTAAATGTAAAAGAAAAATAAAAAATGAAAGAAATAGTGTATAAGTGATTAAGTGGTGGTCCATCCAAGCAGACAGTTTAGAGAATGTTTGTTCTATTGATTTTTATCTTCCTAGTGATAAAATATCTTCTAGTGTCCTGACTGACTGCTCTTAATCAGGAATGAAAAGAAGCAGAACATGGCCGCAGACACTAACCACTCTACGTTGCACATGGCATTTGATCATCTTTCCCTTCCATCCTCTATCTTTTGTCTCACCTCAGTGAGAAGCCATCTCTCTGGCAAAGCTCACTATAAGGACACCACTCAAAAATGATTCCTCCGTCAGTTCTCTAGCTGCCTGACATCTTTTTAATAGAATGACTCCAGCACACTATGTCGGAAAGTCTTATAACAAGCATATCTTGTCATCACCCATTGGATCCATCAAGCCTCATTAAGAGTGAGTGAAAAGGAAAAGGAGATAATGAGGGTTTATTATTTTATTTCCCAAACACCAATAGAGAAAATTATTTATAGATCTTTGAGAATGATACATTTGTTTAATATTAAAATGATGTTATTTTTGTGAGTCATATTTTTGCATTACCAATGTATTACTGGTCTATGGTAGGAGGAAGAGAGCAATAATGAAATCACAAAATGGTTATTAAAGCTTCCCTTCAAAAGTCTTATTTGTTATGTCTGTCATATCGATTGACCAAGGAAAGTCACACAGCCAAGAATTATGTCAGTGAGATAGGGAATATGACCTGTGCACACAAGGGGTAACCAAATACTTGGGGAAAAAAATAATACTCATCCCAACTTTCCAAATATGAACACTAGGGGAATGCTGTCAGAGAGCATGATTAAGTCAGTGTAAGGAAAATCTATCCCTGTTACTCAAAATGCATACATAAGCACATGTACTTCTGGCATATCCTTATTTCCAATGGAACATACATAAGTCCAAGAAAAAATTAGCTTGTGTCACTGACTCTGTTTAAGGCTTGTATGCTAAATTTAAAAAGTGTATTCCATGTTGCCAAAAGAAATGTCCATATCTTCTTCCTTAACTGAGATATGAAAATTTTCATCTTTTTGTCCATGCAGGCTTTTTTCTCTTTAATTTCATAAATCTGGCAAAAAAAAAAGCTGCTATATCCCATTGCTTCAAGGAGAACTTTGTTATGAAACCCCAAGAATGATGAATCTACAAATTAAATGCCTTGGCTTCTTCCTAAAGCTTGAACCACTCATGTTCTTGTGCAAGATGTTAAAGAAAGAGAAGAGAGAATGTTTTTGAGGAGGGGGGTGGGGGAGAAGAATGGTTAGGGGAAGAGAGTGAGAGAGAGAGAGTGAGAGAGAGAGAGACTGAACAGTAAGGAAGACTACTAGGATGAATAGATGGTGGGTGACTGCAGAGAAGATGTAGAGACCTCAGTAGAGATGGCTTTGTGTTGTAGGGATGGAGCTTAGTGTAGATTTCAGCTTCTGCCCAAGTTTCAGGTTGCATTTGTGATTTGGAATCAGGATCAGGGGACTGCTAGAATCTTTACATTAAAAATAACAGTGGTGGCTGACCACAGTGGTCTGAAGATTAAACATCACTATCCATTTTCCAAGCACCAAGTAAGTCTGTAAAACTTGTGTACTTTTCCATCAGCCTGTCAAGATAGCAGTATGTGGTCCAAATTAAACTAATTTAAATAAAATTAAGGAACTGTATATTTCTGAGATACTTGATTTTATGGTCTGAGATGCTTACCTTCTGCAGTTAACAAAGTGATTTTATTTTCAGTATTGCCAAATATTTTATAATTATAGATTTGAAACTATTTTTTCTCCACTTTCTTGTGCCTACTTAGTTTACTCTTACGTATAGATAGACAAGAGACAAAAATCATCTTTGAACTATTAACATGGGAACTTGTGAAAGTTCCCCAAATATTTTCACTATTATAAGTGAGAAAGGGATGTTAGGAAAGAAGCTAGATATTATGTTATCTCAGACCTAATATGTTTAGGGTCTCTTGGATTCTTTCTCTGATCCATGGTTTCTCCCAGCCTCATTTCATCCCACTCAGATCAATCACCCGAAAGCATCCTTTTGCACATATCTTGACCAAAAAATCTGTAGTGGTTCCCTATTTCTGCCAAATCAAATCTAAGTTTCCAAGTTCTCATATTCATCTTCAAGGCCTCCTGTCACTGGGCCATGCCCAACGGGTGTAGCTAGGCTGTTTTGTTTTGTTTTGTTTTGTTTTTCAGAGTCCCTCATCTGTGTCTTTTTTATTGCTTTATCTCTCACAATTTTCATCTGCTTCCTCTCTGCCTCTATATCTTAACATTTAAAACTATTTTTTGAACTTTACCTTGATTATCTTCAAATAAGGGAAGACTAGAATGACTGAGGTTGTTATTAGAATTGAACTATAACATTTCTGAAGTTCATAAGGTAATATCTGTTATGTGCTTGTGCTTAATAAATGTGCATTCCCTTCTTTTTTTCCAAAAATAATATTTCTATCTTTAGACAATTATTCTTTAACAGTTGTTCTTATTCTTTTCCTTATGTGTAAACTAACATTATGTACCACCACCCAGTTACCTAACTACATTGAACTTAACCTATGTATATCAACTTCTTGCCACCTCCATTTCCAATGTCCTAATTCAGATATTTTAATTAAATTCTCTTAGCAACACCTAGCGCAGTGGCTCATGCCTATAATCCCAGCACTTTTGGATGCTGAGGCAGGCGGATCACTTGAGCTCAGGAACTCGAGACCAGCCTGGCCAACATAGCAAAATCCTGTTTCTACTAAAAAATACAAAAATTAGCTGAGCATGGTGGGATGCATCTGTGGTCCCAGCTAGCTGGGAGGCTGAAGGGGGAGGATCACTTGAGCTGGATGTATGGAGGTTGCACTGCACTCCAGCCTGGGTGACAGAGCAAGATCCTGTTGAGAGAGAGAGAGAGAGAGAGAGAGAGAGAGAGAGAGAGAGAGAGAGAATCCTGTGGGCTTAATAAACACAAAAATGTTATTGAATCATAGTGTAACTAAGTAGTTTTCTGAATTTAAAGTGCCCTGTTTACACACGAAAACTACTGATTATGTACAGCCTCGAATGGAATTTTTTTCACGTGCTATTCTTTTTTGTTCTCTGTAACTCTAGTTGACACCCTTCCTCACAACCTGACGCACACATCTTGCTTTTAAATCCAGTCTTTATGTTATTTCTATCATCATTTTGTACTTTATGCAAAACAATATTATAAGACTTGTTAAGTTGTGCTATATTTGTTGAATTAAAGTTCTCCCTTCCTATTTGACTGTAAATGGCTTGAGGAAAAACAATCAATTTATTTCATTTTATTTTGCCAATACCTGTCACAGTGCTTGGCATATTTGCTGCACAGAAGAATGCTGCTTGAAACACCTGTGGATCTGTTTCACAGAGAAACGATAAGATACAACAGAATATGAACATGTAGTTCTGCAAAAAGTTCTGGCTTTTAATGCATGGACACAGTTTTGGCACATGACCTATGGAAACCTGCTTGAAATGTCTAATGCTCACTTTATCACCTATTAAATGTAATTTAAAATGCCTGTTAAATGTCTAATCGTGAAATTTATTTTTAGAACGAAACAAGGTAATGAATGTGAGAGTGTTCATATTCTAGTTTTTATTGCTGAGTAACAAGCTACCATAAAACTTGCTAGCATAGACAACTATTTTATTATGCTATGGAGTTCTGTGGGTTAGGAGATAATTATGTAAGGGTCTTCTTGAAGGAAGTTCCAAGTTTTTTCTTGGGGGTGTTTCATGTGGCTGAAGTCAGCTGGAAGCTGGAACTATAATAATCAAAGTGTTCTACCTTGATTTCTGGAACATTCTTTTGGAGTCCTGAAGCTTCATTTAAAACGTTTGACTATCCTGAGGCCACCATGCTATAAAGAAACTCAGGCCACACAGACAGATGTTGTGTCTGGGTGTCTTGGGTGGTCCTAGTTAAGCCACTTTTCCAGGGACAACTTTCCTTTTTCCTTCTGTTCACATCAAAGATGAATCTTAGGCACCATCTCATGTTTGAGCAGCTTATTCTGGCAGCATTCTTCAAGATGAGCAGCAGGAACAGGCTAGTGAACCTGGGCCAGATGTGGTCAGGAGCCAGGTGACCACCTCACCAAGAAGATTATATTAGTCTGTTCTCATGCTGCTAATAAAGACATACTCAAGACTGGGTAATTTATTAAGGAAAGAGGTTTAATGGACTAACAGTTCCACATGGCTGGGGAGGCCTAACAATCATGGCAGAGGGCAAAGGCGAAGCAAAGGCACATCTTACATGGTGCCAGGCAAGAGACCTTGTTGCAGGGGAACTCCCTTTTATAAAACCATCAGATCTCATGAGACTTCTTCACTACAATGAGAAAGAAAGGTATGGAGGAAACTACCCACATTATTCAATTATCTCCACCTGGCCCTGCCCTTGAAACATGGGGATTATTACAATTCAAGGTTAGATTCGAGTGTGGACACAGCCAAACCATATCAAAGGTTATAGTCCAAGGAACATTCTCAGCATTTGAGAGACTCTTTCCCCTTTCTAACATGTCTATTCAGTTCAGCTGAGATACCAGATATTTCTTTCATAAAGAGAGTTTATGTTTTTAAGGGTAAAGGTTTATGTAAGTTGCATCTGTGTTGAGGTAGCCTTGTCTTTAGAGCAACCACGGTTTTTGGGTCTAATTTGTTGTATAGAGATCCAGTGATCTCTTGGCCAGGAATGGACATTCCCAGGTGAGGTAATATAAGTGGCATATAGTGTAGGCCCTGTGAGATGTTTGAGTGGGCACCGTGGCTATTATTAATCTTATCGCATACTACAGCAGGCCACATGTAGGTGTTCTAGTTTGTGGCCCCAGGCTGATTCCCAGGTAATAGCCACTTTGGCTTATTCACATGTCTGGCAGTTGACTCTCGATCTTAGCTAGAATTTTATTTGGAGCCATTTAGTGAAGCATCAATATGTGGCCACTCTGGGTGACCTAAGCCTGTTCATAGTATGGCAGCTTCAAAATTTCTGGACTTTTTATTTGGTGGCTTGAAGGTCCCAGTGCAAACAATCCAAGCAGAAGGCTGAAGCTGTATTGGCTTGCATATCCTATCTTTGGAAGCTATGAAACATAAATTCTTATAAATCACTACAGTTCTGCCAGATACAAAGGGAAGATATATAAGCATGTCACTTAGTAACACGGTGATAAAGAAATGGTAATTTTCATAATCACCACATAAATATAAACTACATGGTTAAACAACATAAAAATATGCCTTAGTATCCTGCAAAAAAGACCATTTTATCTATTTTCATTAACTAAGCATACCTTCAGATCTTACTTGTCATTCATGACAACATAATCTCCAGGATTTTCTTCTACTTACTAACTGCTTCTTTTAGACCTTTCCTTTAAATGTTGAACTATTTAGGAATTTGCCTTGACCTCCTTTTTCATCTCTATAATAGAGTGATCACATTCAGCACCAGAGCTTTAAATACATACAAATGGCAATAAATGTCAAATATATGACTCTAACATGAAACTTCTCTTTAAGTCTATGCTTGTATCCAACTCTCTGTTTGAAATCTCAATTTGTATAATAAGCATGTTAAATTAACAAACGTACAAGACAACATTGGATTTCATCTCCCAAACAGTTACCTTATCAATATGTTCTATCACTACCAATCCAAATTGTCAAACTATGACTTTTTTTCTCTTACCTATATACACCTTCATGAGTTTTTCTTGAATATTGGTGACAGTTATTTTTATAAATACTTTTCTCTTACAGATGGATGCATAGAAATTGTAGGTTCAAAGTTTGTACAGTGAGTTGTCTCTATTTCCCCATACATAGCATTAGGAAAGTCCCGAAGAGATACTGTAAACTATTAATAATACATTTCTTTATAAGCATGTACTATATCTTATGCTTCTCTCTCTCTCATGTAGTCCATCATGCACCCACAAATCTACACATGCATTAAGCCTTCACTCAATCTCCTCTCAATTTTATTGAAGGTGCTGATAATTGATTCATCAAAATAAGTTAATCAAAAGAATACCCAAAAGGAGAATAATCCAGCAGGTATAAAATTTGCCTAAGTAAAAGTAGTGTTACTTATTTTAGTATCAATTTTAAAACACTGACTTTTCTTGAGACAGAATCTTGCTTTGTCAACCAGGCTAGAGTGCAGTTGTGCAATCATAGCTCACTGCAGCCTTAAACTTCTGGGCTCAAGGGATCCTCCTGCCTCAGCCTCACAAGGAGCTGGAATTACATGTACAAGCCACCACATCTGGCTATTATTAATTTTTAATTTTCGGTAGAGACAGTGTCATGCTGTGTTGCCCAGGGTTGTCTCAAACTCCTGGGCTCAAGTAATCCTCCCACTTTGGCCTCCCAAAAGGGCTGGGATTATAGGCATGAGCCACCGCACTTGATTGATTTTTTGCACTTAAGTATTGATTTTTTTAACATTGGAAGGGAATTAAAACAAAAGATGTGTTGCAAACTCCACTTCCAGGTTCAAGTGATTCTCATGCCTCAAGTTTCCCGAGTAGCTAGGACTACAGGCGTGTGCCACCATCTCTGGCTAACTGTGTTTTTAGTAGAGAAAAGGTTTTGCCACATTGACATGCTGGTCTCGAACTCCTTACCTCATGTGATCCATCCACCATGTCTTCTCCAAGTAGCAGGACTACAGAATAAGCCACCATGTCCAGCCCACTATTCCATCTCATTGGCTAGAAGATGTTCCCCTTTTTTATAATTCCTATCTGACCACTTAGTCATCTTTTTCTTTACCAAGGGGTTGGATATTAACTAGTATAAGCCATTCTGGACATTCTGTTCTCTACATATTTTATTAGTTTGGATACATGCATGATGTAATTTTGGTTAATGAATGTCAAAGGAAAGATTACTGAAGAACTTCTGAATAACAGTGATGTAGATGTTCAGTCAGAAACATGAGGAGAACTTCCATTTTCTAACTCTGAAGGGGACTGTGTGAGCTGGTGATGCATGGAAATGTTGCATTATATTGAATTAGGATGAAATTCACACTAAGAAAATAACTCAATACCCAAAAGATAGAAGATATTGAAAGATAGCCCTTGACAATGTCATTATGTCATCAAATTACCCATACCATAATCTTTTCTCTATGTTTCTAGGTATGATAAAATAAACTACTTACTGATTTATTAGTGGAGTGTTCTGTTATTGTACTTGAATGCATCCTAACTAATTCAGGAATATTAAAGATGATTAGCCCATCCTACAGTTGTGGTTTGGATCTGCATTCCAACCCAATCTCATGCGGAATTGTAATCTCCAGTATTGTAGGTGGGGCTTGGTGGGAGGTGATTGGATGACTGGGGGGGATTTCTCATGATCTCATGATTTAACACCATCTCCCTTGGTGGTGTTAGTATGAAAATGAGTTACCATGAGATCTGGTTGTTTTAAAGGTATGTAGCACCTCCCTACTCTTTCTTTCTCTTACTCCAGTCATGTGAAGTGCTCACTTTCCCTTCACTTTCAGCCATGTTGGTAAGTTTCCCAAAGCCTCCCCAGAAGCCCTTAGGCTTTCTGTATAGCCTGTAGAACTGTGAGTAAACTTTTTCCTTATAGATTACCCATTTCAGGTATATCTTTATAGCAGTGCAAAACCACACTAATACACTTACTTGAAAATTTAAAAATATTAAGTAATTTTGTTCCAAACCACCTAATCTTCTTTCACTCTATTCTATTATCATCACCTTTTTTTTCTGTCTTCTTATCTTCTTTTTCTGTCTCTTTTTTTCCACACACACACACCACACATACATTAACATTGTGTATGCATGCATACTCATTCAGTCTTTACTCTGCCTTTACTACTTACATCTTCTTTCTCCTCAAGGAAGCACTTGATAAAATTCAGTACTCACTTTGACCATAGCAAGACTGAGACTCCCAGTTAGTGCACAGTTGACTCAACACACTGTTAAGCAGCTCTTCATATTAGATATGCAAGAATTGTTTTCATATTGTAAGCTCCAGAAATTTCAGACAATGAAGCTATAAAAAGCATTTGGATATTTATGCAAAAAATTTTGGATATATTAACTTTAGTTTTGGATTTAATGTATGCAATAAAAATGAATCTGTACATATAATTTATTCTGAAAGTAGTAACCATTGACTAGGCACTGTTTTAATAGCTATTCATATCCAATAAAAAGAGAATCCTATGGGCTTAACAAACACAAAAATATTATTGAATCATAGAATGGCTAATTAGTTTTGTGAATTTAAAGTGCTGTGTTTACATATGAAAACTAATTACTGATTATATGCAGCCTTGAATCAATTTTTTTTCACATGCTATTCTGATGGTTGTAAACCTAAATTTACTAGAG
Organism: Saimiri boliviensis; assembly: GCF_048565385.1. Taxonomy (NCBI): domain Eukaryota; kingdom Metazoa; phylum Chordata; class Mammalia; order Primates; family Cebidae; genus Saimiri; species Saimiri boliviensis. The sequence goes on from NC_133458.1 coordinate 31,426,470, forward strand.
GTTGGAGACATTTTTCTGGCATCCAGCTTTTAAGAATTCAGGTAGTAAATAATCTTATTTTTACCACATAGATATCATTTCCCCCTCAATATAATCTTTCACAAATGTTATCTAAATTTTTAAGAAACACCTTATGTTTATCCCTTGCCAGAATTTTATACCATGAAGTCTAATTTAATATTGATGTATGATACATTAGCTGTAGTGTTTTAATTAACACTACCAGGATTCCAACAATTACATTTCAGAGCATTCAGCTAGTTGAGTTTAAATTCTACCCATATGTTCTAGATTTATTATGAGTTAAACCACACATGATTTAATAAAAAAGAAAGAAAAAATATATTCATATATCACTTCAAATGACAATGAAAAAATATATAATTAACTAAATAAATAAACACAGCTAATTCACCAAAAAATAAATACACATACAATATTATTTGCAAGACTGGCATTTATTTTAAGCAATATACATCAGTTTTTAACAGCTGGAGTTACCCTGCCTTACATCTTCTTTCTCCTCAAGGAACCACTGGATAAAAGTATGTCACTATGACTTCAGCGTCTTGTTTATTATTTGTCACAGTTAAAACAAATAACAATAATGAGTTTTACTGTCCCCCTCCTTTCTCTAACTTTGCTTGGAATCCCCTCAGATGCATACTTTATCTAGGATTTTAGTCAATTTTTAAAGTTCAATCATATAATATTTGTGGGAACACACATACACACACAGAGGAAGAGAGAGAGAAAGAGAGAGAGAGAGAGAGAGAGAGAGAGAGAGAGAGAGAAAGCAATTCTTTAATATAAATTCAGTGTTAATGTCATTACCTCAGGATATACATTTACCTTAGGCAAATACCCAAAAAGTCAAATGTGTCTTTTGTGGTCCTTTCATAATATTCTTTCCCACATTATGTTACAACCTATCCCTCTTATACACACCTTTGTTATTAATCATTTAACTCTCTAACCCCATATTTTCTCTGAATCTTTCCTTTTATCTTATATCACACACAGAAAAAAAAATGTGTGAAGGGTCTACTATCACTTCTTTATTATTCTTGAATGCATGTAATTAATAAAGTAAAATTAATACATATACAGAGTATGTCATATAGTGTGTCTACTATCAATTTTAATTTCTTATACCTTTGTATGTTTTATACTGTTAATCATTTGCTTTTTGATTAAGTTCAAAAAGCTTTCTTTAGCAATTTCTGTATTGCAGACCTGGTAATGCTGAATTTCCTTAGCTTCTGTTTGGCTGGTAAAGTTTTGTTTTTCATTCTCATTTTTGAAAGTCAGCATTGCTTGGTAAAGTATTCTTAGCTAACGTTGGTTAGAGGTTGGTGTCCTTTTTTTTTTCTTCTGCACTTTGAATATGTATTTCTACTCTTCTGGTCTGCAAGATATTTTCAAGGAAATAAGGAAAACCAGTGACCTGCATATTGGGTCCCCTTTTCTGTGATGTGTTTTTTTATTTTTGTTGCTCTCAGAAATTTTTTTCACACTTGATTTTTGATAGTTTGGTTATTATGTGTGTTAGTCAATTTCTCTTTGAATTACATTTGATTGGAGACTTCTGTACTTTCTGTACCTGTATGTTGATATCGTTCTTCACTTTAGGGAAGTTTACAGCCATTATATATTTAAATATTCTAGCCATTTTCTCTTCCTTTTCCTTCTTTAATAGCTTATGCACAGGTTTGGTCTCTTGATGGCATAAGTAATATAGACTCATATTCAGAAGGCCCTAGGTCTATACTGGTGGTACAATTTTTTTTTCCTAGAATGAGAGTTAAAAGAATGAAATATTAGTAACAATTACAGCTAAAATAAGTTGTCAGTGGACATATATTAAAAAGTAATGTAAATTCTAACATAAAAACATAAAATGTGTGTGGAGGATAAAAGTGTAGAGTAATATGTAATGAAAGTTAAGTTGCTATCAACTTAAAATAGACTGTTGTAAGTATAAGAAATTTCATGTAAGTCTCATGGTAACCACAAAATTCTATAGTAGACACATTAACCGAAAGTAGAAAAGACTAAAAGATACCACTGTTAAGAAAAACATCAAAGCACAAATAAAGACATAAAGAGAAGAAAAAATAACTTAAGAATCTGCAAGAGCACCAGAAAACAATTAACAAATTTAGAGTAGTAAGTCCTTACCTATCGATAATTATTTTAAATTTAAATTAATGAAGTTTTCCAATAAAAAGTTTTGGAATGACTGGATGGATATTTTTTTAATGCAAGGTCTTACTATATGCTTCATACAACATATTCACCTTTCTTTTAATGATACACATTGACTGAAAGTGAAGTAATGTAAAAGACATTCCAGGTAAAACGAAACCGTAAGAGAGCAGTGATAGCTATGTCAGAAAAAACAAACTTTAAGTTTTGTAAAACTGTAAAAAATTGAAAAAGAGACAAAGAAGTATATCTTATAATGGTAAAAGTGTCAATTCATTAAGAGGTTATAACAATTGTACATATATACACACCCAACCTCAGAACACCAAATATATAAAGCAAATATTAAAGGATCCAAAGGAAGAGACAGATTATAATATAATATAAATAGTAGATGACTTCACTATCCCACATTCAGTAATGGAAAGATCATTTATATAGAAAATTAGTAAGAAAATATTAGACTTGAGTAACACTTTAGACCAAATATATGTAACAGAATGGAGAACATTCTGTTCAACAACAACAGAATGATAATTCCTCTGAAGTACGTATGGAACCTTTTTCAGGATAGGTCATATGTTAGGTCACAAAATAAGTCTTAGAAAATTCAAGAACACTAAAATGGTATCAAATACCTCTTCTGACAATAACTGTATGAAACAGAAATAAGTAACAGGAGGAGTTCTAGAAAATTCACAAATACATGAAAGGAAAACAATAAGCTCTTGAACAACAAATGGCTTAATTAATACATAAAAAGGAAAAAATAAGACAAGTAAAAATACACAACATACTAAAATTTAGGGATATAGCAAAAACAGTTCTAAGAGAAAAGTTTATAGAAATAAATGCTTTCATCCAACAAGAAGAAAAATATAAAATAAACGATGTTACACCTCAAGGAAATAGTAAAAGAAGAACAAACTGATCCCAATGTCAGCAGAGAAAATAAGAAATAAAAATCAGACCAGAAATAAGTGAAACACAGGCTGATAAAGCAATATAAAGATCAAAAAAATAAGTGTTTTGAAAGATAGACAAAATAGACAAACTTTTAGCTAGACTGAAAAGAAGAAAGAAGATTCAAAGATATAACGTCAGATGTAAAAAAAGGAGACATTGCAACTAATACCACAGAAATATAAAAGATTGTAAAAGACTATTATGAATAATTAATGACAATAAATCTGATAATATACAAAAATAAATAAATAAATTCCTGGAAACATAAAACCTACCAAGTCTGAATCATGAAGAAATAGAAAATTTCAACAGGCTAATAATGAATAAGATTGCATCAATAATAAAAGGTCTTCTATCAAAGGAAAGCCTGGGACCTAATGGCTTCACTGCTGAATTTTATTAAACATTTAAAGAAGAAGTAATAGCAACTCTTTTCAAATTCGTCAGAAAAACTGAAGAGGAGAGAATATTTCCAAACTCATTCTATGAGGCCAGCATTACACTAACAGTGAAAACAGAAGAGGACACAACAAAAATCAAAACTATGGGCCAATATTAATGATGAACATAGTTTCAAAGATCTTGGGCAACAAAATATTTGCAAACCAAATTCACCAACACATTACAAGGATAATTCATCATAAACAAGTGTGGTTTATCCCTGGGATACAAAGATGTTTTAACATATACAAACCAGTAAATGTTATATATCACATTAACAGAATGAATAACAAAAACTATATAATCATTTCATGAATTGAAAATGCATTTTACAAAATTCAACATCTTTTTATGATTAAAAAAAAAAGAACTCTTAACTGATCAGGTAGAAAAAGAATGTAGCTTAGCACAATGTAGGTCATATAATGTATATCCACAACTAACGTTATACTCAGTGGTGAAAAATTGAAACCTTTTCCTTTAATATCTGGGACAAGACAACTATGCACACACTCTTACCACTTCTGTTCAACATAGTGTTAGACGTTCTTTCCAGATTAATTGGAAAATAAAAAGAAACAGAACACCTCCAAATGGAAAAAGAAGTGAAATTATTGCTTTTTGTAGATTATATGATGTTATACAAAGAAAATCCTGAAGAGTTTACCATAAAAGTGTTAGGACTAATGAAGATATTCCTCAAAATTGTGGAATACAAAATTAACACACAAAAATTAGTAGCATTTCTGCACATTAACAGCAAACTATCTGAAAAAGAAATCAGAAAAACAATTCAATTTACAATAGTTTACAAAAAAAACTTGTGAATAAATTTAACCAACTAGGTGAAAGACTTGTACTTTAAAACCTTATTGAAAGAAATTGAAGAAGACACAAATAAATGGAAATATATTCTACTTTCATGGATTGGAAGAATTAATATTGTTAAAATATCAGTAATATCCAAAGCAATCCACAGATAAAATGAAATTCCTATGAAAAATGACCTTGAATGTTCATGAGAATTGCATCCAATCTGTAGATCCAACACTTTTTTTAATAGAAACAGAAAAGCTTTCATTTATAGAAACAGAAGACATTTATATAGAACTGCAATAAAACCTGAATAGCTAAGGCAAATCATGAGCAAAATGAACAAATCTTAAAGCATTATACCACATAATTTTAAACTATACTGCAAAGTGGTACTAATTTAAATTGCATGGCACTGTCATAAAAATAGACTCATCAACAAATGCAGTAGAATACAGAGCCCAGAATTCAACCCTAACATGTATAATCAGTTTATTTTCCACAGAGGTGCCAAGTATACATGTTGGGAAAAGAAGAGTCTCTTTAATAAATTACAGTGGGTAACTGGGTCCATATGCAGAAGAATAAAATTGGACCTTTATCTCACATCAATTACAAAAATAAAAAGATTAACACATATGATCTGAAACTCTAAATATATTAAAAGGAAACATAGCGATAAAACTACAAGACATTGATCTGGGCAATAATTTTTTTTTAGATTTGACCCCAAAAGCTCAGGCAACAAAAGCAAAAATAGACAAATGGGATTGCAGTTTTAAAAAAGCATCTGCAGAAACAAATAAAACAATTACTAGAGTAAAGAGACAACCTACAGTTTGGAAGAAAGTATTTACAAGCCATCCTTCTGATAGGGGTTAATATCCAAAGTTTATATAAGGAACTTAAACTACCCTATACAAATAAAACAAATGATTCAATTAAAAATGGATAAGGGACATGAATCAATATTTCTTAAAGGAAAACATATAAATGGCCATAGGTATATGAAAAACATGCTCAATGCCACTAATCATTAAGAAAATGCAAAATAAAATCACTATGAGCTATTATCTCACACTTGTTTGAATAGCTACTATGAAAACCACAAAAGATAAGTGCTGAAGAGGCTGTGGCAAAAAGGGAACCCTTGGACACTTTTTATTGGAAATGTAAATTAAAACATAAACATATAAATACTTTATGCAGGTTTCTCAAAAAAACGAAAATATAATTACTCTATAATCCAGCAATCCCACTTCTGGGTATCTACCCAAAAGATTTGAAATTGGTATGTTGAAGAGATGTCTGTTCTCCCAGGCTTATTGCAGCACTGTTCACCATAGTCAAGTTATGGAATCAAAGTATCCATCACTAGATGGATGGATAAAGACAATGTGGTATATATACACAATGGAATAGTATTTTGCATTAAAAAAGAAAGAAATTTTGTCATTTGCTACAACATGGATGGAATTGGAGAACGTTTTGCTAAGTGAGATAAGCCAGGCACAGAAAATCAAATATTGTTATGTTCTCACTTATACGTGAAAACTAAAATGATTAAATTCAAAGAACCAAAGATAGTGATTACCAGACTCTGAGGTCATGGGGGAATGGGGAGATGATGGTCAAAAGATTAAAAGTCTCAGACAGGAGGAATAAATATTTTTTTCTTTGAGATTTATTGCATAGCATGGCAAATCTAGTAAATAATAATGTATTGAACATCTTAAAATCACTGAGAGAGTAAATTTCAAATGTTCTCACTATCAAAAAGCATAATTTTTAGGTGATGGATATGTTAATTGCTTTGATTTCATTACTGAATATGTGTTTATAAACTACATCATTTTTAACTACATAAATATATTCAACTGTAATTCTTCAATTTAGAATTTAAGAATCAGAAAATTATATTTTACTAAGATATATGGACATTTCAACATCTATCCTCACTTTAGTGAAGTCAATATTTAGACAGTGATTTTGCTTTTGAAATGCTGGACATTTCTCAGTAAAATTTATAAGATCAATATGATAAATGAATGATTTTCTATATTTTTAAGCCTTTTGCCCCACTGAGAATATGTCTCACCATATTATAATTTGATGGATAAAAATATTACAAATATATTAGCACAGATTCCAGTGTGAAATACTTCACTGCAATCAATCCCTGTGTTTAGTAGATCCTTAAAATTTTTCACTAATCACGTTTACTTGCCTGATAAGCATATCTCTGTCTTTAAAGTCAAACTTTTGGCAGAAACTAAGATAATATATAAGTACAAATATTTTTATGAATAATAATTATAATTGGTACTGAAAACGATTTATTGAAATATTTCTCTGAAATAAGTGCTTCTTTTGTATATAACAAAATAAGAAAGGATTGATATATTGAGAAAATACAAATTTTAAAAATATGATAGATTTGGTTAAATAAAACACCTTGTAATAAAAAGGATGGCAACATTTCATCTGCAGACTAGGAGAACCTATTTTCAATAAATATAGTAGAAGTATCATTTGTTCACAGAGTAAGTATTAGTAAAGATGTTTACACATTCATTTGAAAGTGTGTGTGTGTGTGTGTGTGTGTGTGTGTGTGTGTGTTTAAAAAATATATATCCTAAAGAATAGACAGCTCACAGAAAAGTAAACTCAAATTCTCTACAAGAAATTTTTAATGAACATTTTTTTTCTTTTTATGTGGCTTGCCCAAGGTTCTCAAGCTATATGTGCAAATTTGACACTCTAAAGCAGATTTTAAAAATAGGGGGAAGTAAAGTCTGTATTTGTGACAGTCTATCATTTACAACCAAGTCATAAAGATCTTAATATTGATAATAAAAGGGTAGGGAAAATTAGTAAAAGCATTAATTTGCTGAACCTGATGCTTGCTACAGGATACAAACCTTAAGAGCACCTTCATAGTTCAAGAGTACCACGGCTAGCTAGAGAACAACTGTAGCTAGCTAGCTGCTCTGATCACAGATGCAGAAAAGGAGATTGTTTTGGGACAAACCTGCATGTCCAACTTTGTCAGTGGTTACAAATGTGAGTATGAAGGATTAGAACCAAGATGGTCACTGAGAGGAGCACTGGACACCCAAAAAGTGCGACACAAAAGACGAGCTGAAAGTGAAGTTATAGGCTACTGATCAAAGGAAACATTATCAATATTAAACGAAGAGCAGAAAGATCCTCAGCAACAGGAGAAGATCTTCCAGAAAATCAGGAGGTCCCCATGAAAGTCTGATCTATACAACTACCAAACCCATGAAGTTATATTCAAATTAACCATTCTTGTTTCTTATTATTTTTCTACCACTATGAAACTTAATTATTGAAATAAGAGAGGTTTTTTTTTTTTTTTTTGAGATAGAATCTCAAAAAAAGGTTGCCCAGGGTGGAGTGCAGTAGCTAGTTTTTGTATTTTAATGGGGTTTCTTCAGGATGGCCAGGTTGGTCTCAAACTCCTGACCTCAGGTAATCCACTTGCCTTGACCTTCCAAAATCCTGGAATTACAGGCATGAGCCATGGTGCCCAGCTGAAATAAGAGTTTTTTGAAACTAGAAGAGACAAAGGTACATTTATTATAAGAGAGTGACCTGAAATGCCAAGGGACTTGTCCTAGGTTAAGGGATGCTTTATGTTTATCCAGGGAAAGGAAAAAAAAGACTCACACTTGGATGTTTTATGCACCATACAGAATTCTGATTTTTCATTAAAAATATTTCAAATATATAAAATAGTTATTAACTTACTATTAATATAAATTCAAATAAATATATATTAAACTAAAAAATGACATTTCATAAATGTCAAATTTGTACTGAACTACAGTCTTGCATACAGCCAAGTGTTGGCAAGAATTTGGACAAGTGAGACCTCTCAAATACTACCATTGCTATAGTTTAAGATGTGAGAGTAACTGTACATTAGCAGCTTGTACAATTCATATCCATGCATCAATACCAGAATAGGCATGTATTCTAGTGGATATTCCACATGTGAAAAAGGAGACATTTTACAAAAATGCTTGCTAAAGTCCTCTTTAGGAGCAAACACAATGGCCTAGAGGAATGCTAAATTACAAAATAGACGATAGGAAACTACATCATAAAGTAATTATTTAGGTATATGTATATCTCTTTAAACACAATATAGAAACATAATGTTTAAACAGAATATTGTTTCAGAAAATTTTTCAAACAGAATATAGATACATAACTTATCAAGACATATGAAAAATTAAGAAATTTAAAAAGATGTAAGTAATGTTTATTATATTCATGAATTTATATATGTTTATGCAAGCAGAAATAGAAGCATAATGGAATTTAATGACATACAGTAAACTCATAATAGTGTTCTTCTGGCATGGTGTGCTGGTCAAAATGCCTTTGACTATTTTTATTCTGACTCACCAGATTAGGAGTATGTGTTAAGAAATATTTTTTATGTCTACACCTCCAAATGTTTATATGCTTATCAATCACATCTATTTCTTATTATATTCTTAACATCAAATCAAAATATAGATGCATTGAATTATGCTGAAGCACAAGGATTTTAAATAACAATGAACATCTAAGGTTCTATAAGCAACATGTAAAATATTAATTATTTTAAACTCATTTTCCTATTTAATTTTTACTTTTTCATGAATAGGTGTAGTATTTTTATCATATATTAATACCATAGACTAGATAATATATTTAAGGTATATTTTATATATGTGTGTGTTAGAGGTATATATTTTTCAAAATACATAGCACATCTTCAGCCCTCATCAATTTTTGAGGCATTATTCCTATTGGCCAGTATAATACCTGAGAAAATGTAACATGACACTGCTCTTTACGTTACTTATGACTACAAAGATTTCTTTGTTTTTTTTAGTCAACTACTCAAAATATATTTCTTCTAAATTAATAATAATCTGAAAACCATAGTTTCTATGTTAGCTTTCTGTAGTTCTAGCCAGTTTAACCATGAAAGAGAATGTTTTCTTATTCTAATTCCACTGGTATAGAAAATGAATGGAGTTATTCAGAGCCATACAATGTATCAAGTTTGCCCAAAGAGAGAGCATCAGCAGTATATTGATTAAATGGAATTCAGTGCTTATTTGTTATTCACCCAATGTAGGAGGAACAGGTAGGACTTTTCTTTTTATTTCTGTACATTTTTATTTGCTTTACAAAATGATTTGTGAGTTGAAAGTAAACAAGAAAAATGAAATTTAGTCTAACATATTAAAATGTATCATAAATAAACTTTATTTTCTCTTATTGTTTATTTATTTTTAGTATAATGTTTGTCCTTAGTTACCTCAAAGTGTCTCAAGCTATCACTCTTACTATTAGTAATCCTTTGTCTTGTTTATGCAGTTTTGACTTCCATAGCCAAATACCAGGTTAACACTTGGAATTCAGACAGTAAGCACACTTTATACAATCAGTCAGTAAAAATATAGTTAGATTCTGCTTGATAGAAGCAACCTTACTTATAACTAGACTACCTAGATATTTCAGTTTGTCTCCTAAACAAAATTGTTACCAGACCTGCTGGTAACTAAATTCAGCTATAAAAAATGTTAACCATTCTTTATTCTTCCTCGGTATTTTTTTTCTGGTTCCTCAACTGACTGTAATAAAGTTATACAGAGAAGTAGTTACCTAGGAAATTTTTAACCTTATGATACATATTTGGGCAGCATTATGATAGGCTATATAAAGCACCAAATCCAGCTTAAAGAAGGAATCATTCATAAAAAGTTCAGCCAAGTGAAGCCACTCCCTATATAAAACCATATGTCTAACAAATTCTAATTTATTCAATTCTCAATTACATCTCTTGTTATCAGGAACAGGAACAGAGTTCTTTTAAATGAGAGGGTTAAAAAAAAAGGAAAGACTTTGATTTTTGTCTTTTTTTGGTATCATCTGCTGTTTTCTTTTTTTCTTCTAGCGACCACTTGGTATTCATGGATTAGTATTGAAAATTCACAGATGAACTGAAGTGCTCTCCAATTTTTGGCACAAATAAAGTTGCTTTTATTCATAGGTATTCTTCACAACACCCAGCATCCGAGAATCATACATAAGTTGAATACCAAATCATACAAATCATTTTTGCAGAAACAAAAGTTGTCCATTGAATTGCTTCAGTGGCTCTCTGGCTGTCCAGCAGTAAACTAAGGAATCAAATCTTTCTCCCCAAAATAGGTGAAGAGTCTCTGTGATCCCAGATTTCCAGGTACCCATATAGTTTCAGTTGACATAGCAAAAATTGGAATGTGTCTTTACTAAGCAACATTACTACTTGGACTTCTGCTCCAGTTTGCAAGACTGTTTTATTAATATACTTTAAAAACCCACATGTTAAAAGAATGGCAGAGAGTGAGATCACTCTTTTGCAGTGTGATCCATTATATATAAATTACATTCTGAGCCAAGTAAACATATCTATACGATGCTGAAGGAACTGGCAACTCCATGCTTCTTGTAGTTGCAGGACTTTTTCATAATTCTAGCCCATGCTCTGAAACTTTTACATGCTGTTTGCTAAATCAACCATAATCAACAATATCCCCAAGTCATTGTCTGCCTACCATTTTCTGATTAAACTGTGAAGCAAGCTAGGTTAAGGTGAATCTTCCCAGTTTTAACTTCCTAATCATACCTTTATACCAAAAGAGGTCTGAAAAAAATATTTGAAGACAGAAGGGACTATTGAATTGTTTTGGATGAAAGTTTAAAAATACATGGAGCTAGAATTATAAATATACCCAGATGGAAGAAGGTAAAATATATAAAATTCAAATGAAGTTTTAAATTTCCACATGAATTCTTCTCATTTTAAGCTGAGTACACCAATTGGCTCTCACTAAACATATTTAGGATCTCCATTTTAATCCTCTTCCAAGGGAATGTGCATGGATTTTGGAATCTAAAAAAAACCTTGGATTTATATTTCAGTTATCTTATTAATAATTTAACCTTTATAAAATTACTTCAGGTTTCTGAGTCACTGAGCACACATCATCAAAGTAAGGATGAGAAAGACAACCTGGCAAGTCGATTTAAAGTGTAAAACGAGAAAGAATATATGGTATTTCTGTATACAGACACTTCATAAAGATTGGTAATCTTTCTTCTGTGCACTGAAATTAATTAGTTCTGGTTAAAATTTTGCCGTTTCATCTCCTGGGGTTCCTAAATAAATGCAAATCAAGTAGCATTCTTGTGCCTGGTTTATTTTTTACATGTCCATGTGATTCACCATCTCTGCCAAGAGTGCTTTCTTTGTGACAATCTAAATTATTGACCACACAGAAAAAGACTCTGAGAAGTACTGGGGGCCACATTCTGCCATCTGATATGCATTGAAGCTTAACACTGAAAAGAAGAATAAGTTAAACTTTTCAAAGACTGACCGCAGCATTTGTACATGATTTATGGTCTGCCAATACCTTACCATCCATAAAAGTGTTTCTTTACAGCTATATATCCTTGGAATTTTTGATAGCAGTTATCACAAGGGTGTTTTTTTCTTAGATTTTGTTTTAAATTCTATTTAATGACTTTATGTTTATGGTTAAAAGATAGAATGCTTCAAAAATAAGACTTTAAAAAAAAACTTGGGTATAAATTTAAAAAACAATTTTGTATTTGGAGTTAAATGTATACCTCCTTAGTTTCTCACCCTTTGTTACCCTCTTCATCTGAAATAACAAAATTTATTTTCTCACTTTCTGACTGCATTATCGTTTCATTCCAGCTCTCACAAATGGATTGTTTAGCCTCAAAGACCAAATGCCTTAAATTGGTTCAAGTCTAAATTTTTATCTATGGCTATTGCTCTGTCCAATTTGAGAAATATTTCTTTGCATACACTTAAGTCTTAAAGATTTTTTTAAATATTTACCTCTTAATATTGTGGTTTTAGTTAATATTTAGATGCAAGATCTTAAGTTAACATTTCTGTTTTATATGAAGTATGTAACAAAGTTTATCTTTTCACTATAGGGATACTAGCCATTCCAGAATCATTTTCCGAAAGCATTTGTCTTTCCTCATTAGGTCTTCTAGTGTTTTGTGTTTCTTATCAGTCAGGCCTTTACATAATATATTCTCTGCCCTTGTTCACTTCTTTCACCAAGATTATTTTTTACCTCCTAATTTTCCCACAGGGTTTATTTTTAATACCACTTCATGTGTACATCAACACTTCTCTGGGCACTAGGGAGGGTTCCACTTCTGTACTACCAAGAAGTTTTTACCCCTGTCATAGTTATTATAACCCTGAATTGAAATTTCCTGCTCCTCTCTTTCTTCTTTTTGAGGCTACTCTTGGGATATATATTTTATTTTATTCATTTTATAATTTCAGTTTTTATTGTACATTCAGAGGGTACATGTGCAGGTTTGCTACATTCACAAAAACAGCACCTTGAAAACTGATCAAAGGAAAGTATTTGTTGAATTTGAGGTTAAACATAAAGATATATCAAAGCTTCTACTTTCTATTTTTTTCACTGGAAATTATAACATCATCAGGACTTTCAATTTTAATAGAAATTTAAAAGTGAAAAGTAAAAGTTAAATTGACTATAGAGAAGTAACAGAGCATTCTATCTTTTCAAACTTTTAAGAGCATTTTATTGTCCTCCAGAAAGATATTTTTGCTGCATATGCATGCACCTTAACATCTATGCCATTTTATTTTGAATATTTGACAGAGAAATTATTCAACAGGTACTCCAGCTGTCAAGGCATGCCATTTGTGATGCTTCAACAAGCAGCACAAACTCTTCAAACTGTATTGCACCTGAGCAGGGGAAAACCTCCACTGGGAACTACTGCCTTAAATGTTTCAAAGCATACATAAGACACTTACACTTTTCAACATGAGATCTGTATTCCTGCAAAATTGGTCTCTGATGATCACCTCCCTCTTGACAGCAATATGATTGATACTGTTTACTGGCTTCTCAATAGGCCTTTAAATATTGTCTTGTCTTTGATGCCTCACTTATCCCCCATGACTTACTTGTCAGTTATTTGTTCCATGTGCTAATTATGTCTTCATTTAATGGTGACCTTTTGAGGAGTTCCATGTGCTTGATGCATATGTTTTTTAATATCATGGAAAGACTAGTACAGATAGGAAAGAGTGGCAGGAAAAATGATGTAAAAACAGTTTTAAGCTACTTCTAGGAAGTACACCCCACACACCTTTGCTATATAAGAACATTTATTCATGTGAGTTCCCCCTCCTATTATTTTATAGAAAACATTATTTCAAAGAAGGTTACAGCATTTAAGATATAATACAAGGGAATGTCACTCATTTTTTAATTCTCTGAACCTATTATTTGTCCTCTATAACTTGTCACCATTTGTGGCTCCTTATTCTTTTTCAAATCATAAAACTTAAAACATTCATCAAGATCAGCTTGTCATGTTTATACACTCAACAAATCCTATTCAATCAACTAAATGTACTCATTCAGACAATACTTATTAAGTCCTTACTACATGGCATCGACTTTGATATATGGTGAGATGGAAGGATGACTTAAATCTGCATAATTCTTGACAACACAGATCTCATGGACTAGTTTGAGAGACCAACATTAATCAAATAATCTAACAGAAAAAGATCAGTAATACAACAGGTATACGAAGAAGAATTTTTAGTGCCCCTAGTGTACATAATGAAACTCTGATTATTGAAGTGGTACTTTATACTTATATTGAAATGAAATTAGCTTTATTGAATCATTCCATAATGTATACTAGATTAATATGTCACATGGCTAAGTGTAGTGGCTCATGCTTGTAATCCCAGCACTTTGGGAGGCCCAAGTGGGAGGATCACTTAAGGTCAGGAGTTCAAGACCAGCTTAGGCAACATGGCAAAACCCCATCTCTACTAAAAATGCAAAAATTAACAAGCATGATGGTGCATACCTGTAATCTCAACTATTTGGGAGGCTGAGGCAGGAGAATAACTTGAACCTGGAAGGCGGAGGCACCACTGCATTCCAGCTTGGACAAAAATGTGAGGCTCCATCTCAAAAAAAAATCACACTGTACTTCATAAATACATATAATTATTGTTTTTCAATTAAACATTTTAAAAAGAATATGCCTTGAGCAGATAAAGAGAGGTTTGAAATGCTTCAGACATCAGGAATAACATGTGCACAGGCTCTTTGGCCAGGGTTGGGTGTTAGGTCTGAGATATTGACAGATGCCAGTGTGAAGAATGAGACTGGAAACTATTTCAAAATGAGTCTGAATAATTTTAGGAGGGACTTTTCTATGTCAAACCTTATAAGACAAAACAAAGAGCCTGGTTATTAGTATCTAAGCTATGTGAAACCAAAACTCTAAGCAGAAGATGGAAAATGAAAAATTGACGTGATCAGTCAATCTCTGATTGAAGATCACTCAACTGTGTGGAAAAAAAGAGACTGTAAGGAAACAGTGGAAATATGGAGAAGACTTCAGATGCTACTGGAAAAGTAAAATCTCTGTAACATACTCATAGAACAATGGTGATAAAGATATTTATTGTTATCTAAGTTGTAAAACTAAGGAAAGGATTAGAAATAAATGGGTTTAATGGGATAAAAAAAAATCTTAAAATTTCTGGACACAGTGATTTGAAGACACCTCAGAGAATCCCAGTGGGCAAAGTCAAATAGACTGATAAGTCTGTACTTAGGAATTCTAGGCTGAGGATATGTTTTGAGTTAACTGCATATAAGAGATAATTAAACCCATGATGCAGATAAAATTGCATAAATGTGAAAGGAAGAGGAGACCTAAGGGTGAAATGTGATGCCTTTTAGTACATAATGTCTGAGGAGAAAACAATGAAATTAGAAAGCAAAGCAAATAGAGAAAAATAAAAAGTGATGCCATGAAAGACAAAGAAAAAGAGTATTAGAAAAAAAAAAACTGGCCAAGAAAAAGAAGACATGTGTCTAAGCAAATACTTTGTATAAAAATGTACGTGTTAGTGTTTTAGCCAAAAAACTAGAAACCACCCAAATGTCTAGAGAACAGTTAAGCACATTATAAAATACTGCTCAGCAAAAAAAGTGACATACTAATGACATATGAAACAACATAGGTAAAAATCAAAAGCAGAGTACTAAATGAAAGAAGGCAGAGACAAAACATCTATGAGATATTCTACAGAATATCTAATTATTATCATTATTCAATCTATGAGATATTCTACAGAAAGATAAAATGATAATGAAATAAAGCACATTACTGCTTCCCTGGCACTCAGGGTCAGGAAGGGTGGAGGAGGGGAGAAGATTGGCAGCAAAGGGTTACAGTGAACTTTTTGGAGTTATAGAAATATTTTGTATCTTGATTGTATTGATGAAGTGGTGAATTTTTTAGGTGAATTATCATTCAACAAATTTGATCTGTGGGTAAAGAAAATAAAATGCTTTTGAAAGGTCTGGTTTAGACTAAAATATTTAGATTTAAAATATTTATTGAGTTAAACACTGTGGACATAAGTTTTTTTAAAAAAATGATTGTAGTGAAAGTTAAGACAACACGGATTCTTTGTAATGATAAATAATTTACTGAAGAACAAAACCAGTAACTTTTCTAAAATTTAAGGCAGTCAATTAATGCTTTATTTATTTTTAGTCAATTCCCAACAAATACATGTAGTGCTTTTTTGTAAGTAAGGTAAAGTTCATGTAAAAGAATTAAACATTTAATCTGGATTTACAAGAATGCAATAATATGAGTTAAAATCATATGTCCTTAGGCTTCAAAGGACAGTCAAGTATCATTATTATACTTACAATTTTATTATATCAAATGTAATTTGAAGTACCAAAGTGATTTTCTGATTATAAAATTGTTTTTCTAAAGTTAAAGTAGTATGTTACCTATGAAATAAAGTAAAACAAGGTAATTAAAAATTTATGGTTGTATAATACATATACCCATATTTAATAAGATAAAATATTAATGTCAGTTTATAAATGTGGTCATTTTCCGAGGCATCATTTTTATACTACCACCCCCAATCATCAATCTCAAAAGAAAAAATACAGTTTATATTGAAGGATTGCATCATAAAAATATCTTCATAAATATATACTTGATTATTTTATTATTTTAGACTAATCAGGCTACAATGTTTTGCTTTCTTTTATTGACAAATCTTACTGTCTTATTTCAATACAGTAAATAATACAATAAATATGAGGGAAATTACTCCTGATGGGATGGCCATAATGGAGAGAAGTGAAATTGTATCCTTGTTCTAACAGTCAGGGGTGGGGAAGGGTGCATAATATGAAGAATTATGTATAGGAGCAGTCAATGTGCACAACTGAGCTTCTTCCAAGACAGCTGTGATTCAGGGCTTTAACCTTTAATATTCCCCCCAAATATGAAACGGTGTACTTAAAATGGGTGTTGAACAACACCCAGGCCCTGGCCCTAGAGGTTTCTTCTTCTTTTTTTAATGTGGATCCTTTTCTTTTTTTAGCATTGTTTTAATTTTGCTTTGTTTTGGCCTGCTTCTATCATAGGAGTTTTCAACTATGATCACACTAAGGATAGGCATGGAAATGGTTGCAACCCACTATGTTAAGATTACAGGTGGGAGATAAACGCTTTGGCAATTGGCTCACTATACCAATACTATTGTGTGTGTGTGTGTGTGTGTGTGTGTGTGTTTCTATAGGCTAGCATTGGTAAGAATTTGCAGATAACCTATGGCAATTTAGGATAGTCTTACTGTAAATTAAATAAACTCATATCTAACTAATAGCAATGATAAATCATCTCACACTGTGTTTACTAGGCATAACATTTGAAGAACAAGAATAATCTTACCAATATTGTATATATAATTTATGTAAATATTTTCCAACATCTTCAATATTTTAACTGACAATAAAGATGAAACACCAAAAATAGTTTTGTTGACAAATACACTTCAAATGTCCAAGTGACTTTAAGGTGTAAATGTTTGTTTGCACATTTAAGCACCTATAGCAAAATATTCCAGATGATTTTTGAACACTTGATATATTATACTTGAAAATGCATCATTTATTTTTAAATATATATTTAAAATATATTGATAAATGTAAATTTATTTTAAATATACTCTTTGATGATCAAGTTTAGAGATCGTTTTCTTCATCCTAACCCTGTATCACTGAGGAAACTAGAGTACATAGAAGAATGAAGCACATATCAATTTGTATGATAGATATTGAATAACCTATATTTTCTTATTCATTCCATAACTGAACTTTCATTAGTTAGGCTGATTGGATGATTTAAGAATTTGCTTAAAGTGTTGTTAGCTCACAGACTAACAACACTTTAAGGGCCAGAAAATCCAGCTTGGATGCAAAGACCAACAATATGCAGACTAGCCCAGTGAACAAATTGGAGTCTTGGGCCATAAAGCATTGTGAATTGTACCATCCATACCCCCGAGACTGGGCACTGCACTCTGCCTCTGCTAAAAGATGGTGCCACTGGCTCTGGAAACTGGAAGAACTCCCATGACCCATCAACAAAATAACTTCTGCATGATTAAGCCTCCCATATGTCATTAGATGCAGAGTCATCATTCAGAGCAGGTTCATCTGACTAGTGCAACATCTATCTAATGCTCAGGTGGTAGCTTTTGAGGAAACTTCACAGACAAATGTGGAGATTTCAACTTCTACAGTGAGAAGGAGACTGCCTTATAAGACTCCTTTAACATGGAAAAGGGGTTTAAGGTGTTGGTGTCCCAAATCAGAAAAGAAAATTACCATAAATATTAACAGTCATTTTCTAGAAGCAAAGACTATAATATATTCTCTTTATATACTGACAATTACTTCCGTTTGTTCAAAGCTCTTCTGCTACAATACATAAGGATTAATTAATGCCCATGGTTTGTGGCCCAATTGACACTCTTTAATTATGAGTTAGCAGTTCATAACTTATGAGTACATTACTTAAATTTGTGAGGCTCTAAATCTCACTAGTGTGGCAGACAGAGGTTCATTATGTTAGAACTTCAGTAAGCTCAGCCAAGGGCAAAAATTAAACAGGAATTTTGAGTACATATTTCCATAAAACCTTCAGGTTTATACCTAGGAGCAGTAAATAATATCTTGGACTTGTCAAGGCATTCTAAAAAGGCTTGGTCTCCACTGTCAAACACTACTAGAGGACAGAGGGACTATTTGAAGGATTATTTTTATAAACAGACTTGGAGTCAGGGCTGCATTTAGATTCTGTCCATTCCACCATCATATGTAACTCTCTGGAGCTCTATCTCCTCTTATGGAAAGCGGAGATAATAATGCCTAATTTAAAGGTTTGGATACTAACAATATGATGATGATGATGGTGATAATGATGGTGGTGGTGGTGGAATCAAGAATTTAGCAAAAAATCTCAAAGAAAATTCTATAAATATAGTGTGGTATATATGCTTTTTCTTAATCTCCTTTTCCTTTTTATTTTTTAAATTTTTATATATTTAAGGGGTACAAGTGCAGATTTCTTACGTACATATATCATAGTGGTGAAGTCTTGGCTTTTCCTCTCAACATTTCAGGTAGATTTCATAATTTTGATTGACTTCCGAATATATCTCATCTCTTCTCTTCCTTCTCTCATTTAGACCACATACACTAGGATTCCAATTGTTTGAAATACAAGGATAGGATATCATGGACATGAGCTGCCTTTATGATGGGAATACTTTCTATATTCCAGTACATCCCTCCTGGGAATACCTTCTTCATCATGATGGTCCAGGGACAGTAAGAAGAATAAGGGCATGTAACTATTTAAATGATCTTAAATATTGACCTTTCTCTGTTGGATGTCTCTGTGTTACAGACAATTTCTGACCATTGATGCCACTATTTTTAGGAGTTTCTTTATTAGTAGGCTATGTGAAACTTTGCAGGCTGTGACCCACATAAATTACATCCAGAGAAGAATGAAAGGAAACTAATTTACAGCTGGTGCTCTGCTCAATTAGATGTACACCTTGGCACTGGGTGGTACCTGCTTGGAAGAGGTATATTTTTCTAATTTTTACGAAGGCTACCTATGGACTACCAGTATCCCTGGGCATGTATGTGTACATTTTTTGAAGCCTCAGCAGGGATTTCCACTGTATTATTATTATTATTATTATTATTATTGGTAGTAGTAATTTTTTTGAAGCAGACACTCCTTCTTGTTATAGTTTGGATACTTGTCCCTGCCCAAATCTCATGTTGAATTGTAACCCCCAATGTTGGAGGTGCGTCTTATAGTGATTCAATCATGGAGGCAGCTTTCTCGTGAATGGTTTAGACCATCCCCTTGCTGCTGTTCAGATAATAGTGTGTGACTTACGAGATCTGGTTGTTTAAAAGTGTGTGTCCCCTTCATCTCTCTCTCACCTTTCTCCTGCTTTTTTCATGTAAAAGTCCTGTTTCCCTTTTGTCTTCCACAATAACTGTAAGGTATTGAAGCCTCCTCAGAAGCAGAGCAGATGTCAGGACCAGGCTTCCTGTAAAGGCTGCAGAACCAAGAGCCAATGAAACCTCTTTTCTTCAAAAATTACTGCCTGAGATATTTCTTTATCGCAATTCAAGAATGGCCTAATCATGTCTCTACGTCGCTACTCTTTGGTCACTCTGGAAATACAAACCACAACTTTTGACTGCTAAGTTTTTTTTTTTTTTCTTTTAGTTCTCCAGATTGGGAAGAACCTCAAGAGAGCTGAAATCTATTTTAAACTCTTCCCTTTGTCCACTTGACCCATAGGAAATTTGCATTTCTAATCATTGCAAATAGTGCAGCGCAAGCTAACCATGATTTAACCTCTTTCTCCCATGATATCTCTCAGACTTTCACCTAACCAACTAACCTAGAATCGCACATGGAATCTCAGATCCTGTTCTTGTAGAAATTTACAATTTCTACAACTGTTTTTAAAAATGTTTTCTCCTGTTCACTGGACCAAGGGTGAAAGGATGGAAAAGAACATTTTACTCTTCTTTTATAATGGGAAATAAAAAAGGAGTGATCTCTCTCAACAAGGATTGCAACTCACCCAAAAGCCAAAGGCACCCATGAATCTCTTCCCACTTCCCTTCAGTTTTTTGCTTATATAAACTGAGAGCCAATGCTGGAATAGATGATTATAGATTTTGTCATCACTGATTCTTCTGTCAAACATTTGAGAGAAGGAATCTATACCCTGTGGTTAACAATTTCCTTCATTCTTAATTTTTGGTCTAAGACTTCAATTTAAAGACAAAAAAATAGTTCTAATAGATAGTATATAGTACATGTTCAATTAATGTTCAAGAAAATGGAATCTGAGTACCTTTATATAATAGAGTTACTTTTCTTATGATATTAATGATGGACATTCCATGTCTAATATGTATGTTAAAAGTATATGTAGCAAATAACACAAGCCTATATATTATATTTTATTTATGACTAAATGGAAACTTTGAATCACCTAATTTGGTGACTGCAAGCTACTCTAGAAATTACCTAGTTGAGCTACTTATTTCAAAACCCCTGAAATTTCTGATTCTTAAAAAGGTCAATAGGAGACTACACCTAAGTTTTAAAGTGTATTACCTCAATTAAATTTTGAGCCTAGCTTGGAGCGTGAATGTATATGTGTGTGTGTGGTGTGTGTGTTTGTACACACAAACATGTATGTGTTTCGTTGCTTCTTCACTTACTGGCTATCTGATTTCTGAACATTTCTTTTATCTCTTTGTACCTGTTTCCTCACCCATGAAAAATTATTCATAATAGCAATAAATCAGTGAATACATACTAAACTCAATATAAGATAATGGAATTATAACTTACTTAAGTTATATAGTCTATGGAAGATATATTACTTACAATTTGTGTCACATAACATAGTTTACATAATGTTTTCACATATGTTCTTCCAGTATCTCATTTAGTCTTGCACAGTTCTTCCAGGCAGTTCTGCAGCTTCTGTGCCACTGCTGCATTATGTCACAGTTCATCCACTTACTCATTGTGCTTCAATAAAATACATAGCATATCGCTGCACAGTATCTATGCAGGATCTAACTAAGAATGTCTAGGTTTGGCCTCTATCATGAACTACCCAACATATATGTGTATACGCTACTGCATATGTTTAATCATGACTAGCCATTTGGTAAATTGCTTTTATATTACAAACTATTGTCCCCCTGGCGAAACTATTCCAAATGCCTTTCTGTATGTAATGAAACTTTTACTAGTTGAATGTTTTACTTTGCTATACATAGAGTACATTATTTTACTGTGTATTTTATTCAAATTACAATACATCCTAACTTAACATCATCAGTAGGTTCTTGGAAACTGTGACTTTAAGCAAAAGAATGTACAACAGGTCTTTGAATAACATTTAGATCAACATAGTTATAACTTTGTTGAGAAAAAAACTGGTTTTATTATATGTCATTTTGTTTAAAGTCACAGTTTCCAAGAACCTGCAATGACACTGACGAAATATAATAGTATTTTATATATTTATAACTAAATATTCAGATTTATTATAAATCTCTTGTGGGCAAAAATGGTCAAAAGTAGTATGTATTAGAATATTATATATTAGTGTGGACAGAAAATTGGTCTAAGGGCCAGAAGTCCTGAGATCTAGCTGATATGCCCATTATTTAGTTACTACATGACCATCAGTTAGTCCCAGAGGCTATTGTCTTGTTTGATCTGCCAGCCAATGCCAGTCTATGGTATATCTGACATTGAGGTTTCTGGATTGCTTTTACTTTTTCTGTGTCATGTTTATCTATAGATGAGGAGAATATCTTGAAATTAAGATAACAAATATTGACATGTAAATATCAAATGTAAGATGTCTAATATGGTGATTATTCCATGAAATGTGCTTTGGTAGTATTTTCTTTTTATAATTGTCTGTTTCTCCCTCTCTTTAGTTTTAATTTACAGTATCCAGGCGTATTAATACCTTTTTATCCATTAACTTAATCAGTATTTTCATTTCTTATTGAAACAGTAGAAAGAAATACTAAACAGCCTCCAAAGGCCCTGTTTGTCTTTGTGTGTATATGTATGTTTGTGTGTATGTGTGTGTGTGTGTGTCTGTTTGTCTGTCTGTGTATATTTTATATGATGCATCATCTATGTTCATAATAAATGAACACAATTACTTGCTCATGTTTTATAAATACTCTTTGGTACACTCTATGCTTCCAGAAGACGATAATAACCATTAGTTTAAAGAAAACAACAATTTATCCTTTGACTACAAATTGATAGTGCCTACATAATAAATTAATTTTCTAACCAGCCTTCAGGATATCAACCACAACATGTAATTAACTAAGTGGAAATAGTGACTGCTGTCTTGAAGAATTACATATAACCTGAGGACAACAGGAAAAAAATACTTAAGATATGAATTATGTTATTTAATTACATTGTAATGTCATTGGCTTTAAAGACTGTTGTCCTCAATTTGGAGATTTAGTAAATTGGCTTTTATCTTCAACTAAGTGGAACATGATTGCAGATGTGGCTACAGAAATGATGAAAGAAGAAATTAATTAACATAAATGAAAAAAATCTTCTTATGTCTGTCCTAATAAAACTTCCTGTGTCGGATGTGTATCTCTTCCCAGCCCACCCAGAAGCATCTGGGGCCTACAGTTTTTTTTAGTTCTGTCCCACCCATGATGTTGTACACTTGTATGTCTGACATGAAACCCTTCTCCCATTGACTGAGGTAACAGAATTGAGAATTAGTTAGAGAGAGGAAACTCTAGCAAGGAAGAATGAGAGAGGTAGTAAGACAGAGATGTCTGTACACAGTGGTACTATTTTATAATAGAACATAATAACCATTTATAGTTCAGGTATCCTTAAGAACTTCATACTAAACTCAATATACCAGCTGTGAAAGACAACTCTGCTGTGGGAAATTTAAAAAAATCTTAACAGATTTAAAAAGGAAAGAAAGGAAGGAAGAAAGGAAGGAAGGGAGGGAGGGAGGAAGGTAGAGGGAGGGAAGGAGGGAGGGAAGGAAAGAAGACAAGTACACAAGTGAATTTATCCGCAGAGGTTGAATGGTTCCTAGGAACAGAATGTAGTGAGAAAATCACTGGCTGGCCAGTATGTCATTCTTTAAGCATAAAAGGAAACAGACCAGATTCATGGTGAGATGGGACATTTCCTCCAGGACAGTCTGAACTCATCAGTAGGAGTAAAAGGTGTTCAGGTTCACCTCTGACTGAGTCCTATCTCCCCAACCCCATCCCCAACACACACACTGCCTTCAAGAGGTTATGTTAAATGATTCTTTAGATTATTAAATGTTCACCTAATTCTAAATTCACCAGGTGCTTTTATTGTCTTCCTTCAGAAGAAGAGGGTGATTTGTGGTTTTTTTTATAGCCTTTGTAAGGTTGACTGTGTGAATATATTTTCTCAGCTTAGATACCATTCAAGATGGTGCTTCTTTTAGATCCAACTGGTTGTGCTAGAGAATTCAGAGGCATCACATACCATGGCGGAAATATAATGAATGGCCTCTCCTAGCACTTCTGACTCAGAGTCGGAGGAATGCTGCTGAAGAATGTCAGACAGCAGGACAGGCAAAAGTCAGCAAAGTCCTTGTAGAATTCAGTCAGACTGTCAGTATTTCTAAGTGGGGAAACAGAGCACCTCCTAAATTTTCTAGATATTTTATTTTTACTAATAGGCTCAGAGATAATGACAGTAATATTGACTAACAGTTTTGGGCTCAGTGCTTCAGGCAGTCTTCTAAGCATGTTTTGCAGGTTTATCTTTTTTAGAAAGGCAATTTAATTCTATGAGATAATTGCCATTATTTTTTCTTCCTATTTGTAATTTAGGAGATGGTGGTACAATGTCTTCTAAAATGAACAAGTAAAATGAGAATAAACAATGTGTAAAGAATGTGTACAGCAATGAAAAAGTAGAATATAAATTGAATTAAAATATTAAAAAATTTTTCTTAATCATAAACATGAAATGGAAAATAAATGATTTTTTATTAAGTGGAAGATAAAAATAAAAAATCATTATTGTCTTAAACGTATCTCTCATGGGAAAACACAAAAATCAATTCAATATATTAAAAAATGTAGAATTGTTTCAAGATATATTCCTAAAACTTTAGTTTGGAATCATGAATACATGAATATTATAGTCTTCCAAATAACAACACTACTAGTTGATACTTTTCTAAATGAATTACTCATCAGGATAGATTTTATTTCTGACCCTTTCTTCCATTCAAGTTTATTTATTTATTTATTTATTTATTTATTTATTTTTACAAAAATGTATTTTTAAATTCACAACAGGCTCCAAGACATTCTAGCTATAAGTGGCGAAAGATGTCCTGGCAGTGAATCTAGATGCTTAGGTAGAAATGGAAACAAGGTTTGCTCTTGCCTCAGGCAAAAGGAAAAGCTTATTTTTGCCAGATGAATTTATTCCCCCTTGTGGTCAGGGGACCTTTCACCACAGCTTTTGATTTTAACTTCTCAAATTTCTTATTTTTATTTAACAAAATAATGTCAACTTTTGTTAAAGGATACATGTGCATATTTGTTACATGGGTTTATTTCATGATGCTGGAGTTTGGGGTACAAACGATCCCATCATGTAGGGTAGGTAGTAAGCATAGTACCAAATACCTGTAGGTGGTTTTTTTCAGTCCCCTTCCACCCTCCCCCATCTGGTATTCCTTAGCATCTATTGCTTCTATTTTTATATCTATGGGCTTTAAACATTTAGTTACCACATACAAGTGAGAACATGTAGTATTTGGTTTACTGTTCTTGAGTTAATTCACTTAGGATAATGGCCTTCACATGCAGCCATGTTGCTGCAAAAGACATAATTTTGTTCTTTTTGTGGCTGCTTAGTATTTCATGGTACATCGTATGTACCACGTTTTCTTTATACAATTCACCACTGAGGTACTTGGTTGACTCCATGTTTTTGCTCTTGTGAATAGTACCACAATGAACAACCAAATACATGTGTCCTTTTGGTAGAACAATTTATTTTCCTTTGGGCATATACCCAGAAATGGGATTTCTGGGTCAAATGGTAGTTCTGTACTAAATTGTTTGAGAAATCTCCAAACTACTTTCAACACGGACTAAACAAATTTACATTTCCATCAACAGGGTGAAAACATTATCTTTTCTCCACAACCTTGCCAGCCTCTGTTATTTTTTGACTCTTTAATGATAGTCATTCTGACTGGTGTGAGAATCACAATGTCTCATTATGGTTTTGACTTCCATTTCTCTGATGATTAGTGAAGTAAAGCATTTTTTCATGTTTGTTGGCTGCTTGTACATTTTCTTTTGAGAAGTGTCTATTCATGTCCATTTCTTCTGCTCTTCTTTTGTTTTAATTTGAGAGCCATATCTTCCTCATCCATCTAACTTGGCCTCCTTCTCAGTTTTGCCACAATCATGGCTGGACATCACACCTGCCATCCTTCTTTTAAAATGCATATGCAGTTTAAATATCACAAACTTTAGAGGTTTTTATTTTCTTTGAAGAAGAATTATTACTATCAATTTGAGATGAGTTTTTAATTCTTGACCCATGTGCAATAGTCTGTATAGGTTAATTTTTTTGCTTTCTTATTAAACAACAAAACAAAAATAAAAAATAACTAAAACTAGCTAGAATAATAGTAAAAAACACAAGACTTCAGTGTTTTATTTAATGCATACACTCTAGTTTAAACAGAATTTACCATTCCCTAAGATTTTACACGTGGCAGCTTTATCTATTTCTTTTATGTACCTAGTGCATTAGCACTCTCATTAGTTAAAATCATTTTACTCTACACCAAAAGAAACATGCCCTACTCTGAAAACAGGAACAAGGTAGGGTGGTAGAAGAGTGTCATTTTGTATTTTGGCACCCATCACAGGTGCCAAAGATGAACTTACAACACCTGAGACTGTCTTGTAACTTGAAATCTAATTCTGAAACTACCCAGAGCTAAGGGAAATGGGTTCATCTTTTCCTCATGAATACTCAAGTTGATTACAATCTGTCCCTAAAGGCTGACTTCTCCAGACAAAGAAAGTAATCAACACATACTTGATTTTGTCAAATACCCACTTCATCCTGAACACAGTCTTCTGTCCCATGGAAACATTGCTAATGGTGAAATCTTCAGAAAATTATCAGAACTTAGTTTTTTCATATTTCTCAAGATTTTATCCTTAAGTCATGTTAGGGCTAGGGTTTGGATGTTTCATTTAAAGAAATGATAGAAAAAATATTTTAACATAAACAAAATTATTGCACTAGAATTGAACCATCACTATAGAGCAGACATCCCCAAACTTTTTACACAGGGGGCCAGTTCACTGTCCCTCAGACCGTTGGAGGCCCGCCACATACTGTGCTCCTCTCACTGACCACCAATGAAAGAGGTGCCCCTTCCTGAAGTGTGGCCAGGGACGGATAAATGGCCTCAGGGGGCCGCATGCCACCCGTGGGCCGTAGTTTGGGAAAGGCTGCTATAGAGAGACAATCTAGTCATGAGACCTTCTTAAGAACAAGGAAAATGATCCTGAGAGAATCAATAGATGCTAGTAGTTACCTACTTTGGAACTAATGAGGCCAGTTTGGCCTTATAATGATGGTGTCCAGTTACAGTTTAGAAATTATGGTTCAAAGAATATGAATTTTTCATCTTGTATTCTGTTCAATAAATTTGAGGAGGTCATAATCATAGGTTATGAATGCCTTAATATTCTATTTCTGAAATCACAAAACTCTGATTAATGATAAACAATTATGTTGTACTTTCTTTGCTTTGAAAAGAAATGGGCACTGAAATATTTGAACT
Organism: Saimiri boliviensis; assembly: GCF_048565385.1. Lineage (NCBI taxonomy): Eukaryota > Metazoa > Chordata > Mammalia > Primates > Cebidae > Saimiri > Saimiri boliviensis. The sequence continues at coordinate 31,453,867 of NC_133458.1, forward strand.
ACAACTATTGCCTTTTCAGCCAAGTTTAGAAATTTTACATATGATAATGACAACCAATTTTCTAACACATTTCATACATATATGTTGAAGGATGTTTTAACACAATTTAAATATATTATCTAAAGAAAATAAAAACAAAAGCAATCCCTCTTTGAACAGTAGTATGAATAAACCTGACTCCCACACTTTCTTTCACTTCTCCATATGTAAAATATTGGAAGATAAAATCTCAGATCCATACCACCTGCCTTGTTAGTGAAGTATGACACACATCTTGGACCCCTGCACAAGATTTCTATGACTCAATCATATTAAGCATAACCAGCATATTTACTGCATATGTTCCTCATTCCAGGAATTACATAACCATCTATTTTCAGCATATGCCTTTTATTTGATTTTTATTGGAAGGAGTATCTTTTCTGGGCCATTTATTTTCTATTGAGAGCTCATAAACTAGATGGCCAGCAGATCCTCTACAGGGTAAAGGAGTGGCATTACTGGGTCAGACTCATGGTCCATAAACACCAGTATTTATTATCAAAATCTGCTTTGAAAGACCTGCAATAAGGAGCCATCACTGTCCATTTCTGAAAACTACTATAAAGCTCAAGACCATCCAAGCTTGTCTTAAGAATCTTTAGGGTTCTGTCAATCACAGGTGTTCAGTCTGTTTAGAATTCTTTCATTTTTCCCTGCCAGTACCAGTTCTGGAAATAATGGATGAGTCTTTCAAGACATATTAATAAAACATAGTACAGAATTAAGCCTTTAGTTGCAAAACACATAATGTCCCTGTCTTTTTTCTGTGAAGGAGCGCACTATTTAAGACTGGTAATAAAAGAGGGTGCTTCCTTTCCAAAGAGATTTCAATTTCTGCAGAAGTTGGTAGCCCACTTAGCTTCATGCTGTAATTCAATCTCCTGCTTAAATTCTTGCCTTTTAAAAGAGTTCACAAACGATCGTAATTTCCCAGCTCTACTTCAAAATGTGGGGTTTCTTTTCCTTTGTTTAGGTCTTCCCAGGTCTTTGGCTTTTAATTTGGCTTGTTCCCTGATTCTCACTTTCACTCCACTCTTCTACCGAGACATGCTTCTCTTTCCCACCCCACTGGATGCATCCGTGCTTACATGGAATTAGCCTTTCTGGAACTAGCATTTATTTGTGTAAAGAATGCATAGTTTTTCTGTGTAGCAACAAGTACCATGCATAATTAAAATACAGAAAGGCATCAACAATAAATTTGTGTTTAGAGTGATCTTGACTATAAAATTGGAAACAAATGTTAAGTCAATTTATGAAAGCAATACCCTTATTTATAAAGTGAAGTTGTATTATTGTATTATTTTGTAAAGCATGGAGGATGTTTTTGTAAAGCATGGACTAGGAAAATAGAGAGACCTCCACCACGGGGATGTGTGCCAATCTGGAGAGGTTCCTTAATACCTCCGAAACTCAGCTTCTTTAACTGTGAAACAGAGATGCTAGTATCTATGTTTCAGGGTTATTAATAAGTTGTCCATGCCAAGTGACTTACATAAAATACTGTTCATGTAGATTACTAGTCTCAGCACAGAGGATATTGTAACAAATAGATTTTTGAACAGTAATGCCTAAAACATGTTTGTTGATGTAATAAAAAATTATTATATTGAGAGCTCTTTAGTATCTTTTTTAGTCAAGATAACTTGGTTATCTTGAATAATCATGAATGAAACGGAATGAAGTACATGACTAATAACAATGATAAGGAAGATATAAAAGACTGTCCTTGGCCGGGCGCGGTGGCTCAAGCCTGTAATCCCAGCACTTTGGGAGGCCGAGGAGGGTGGATCACGAGGTCAAGAGATCGAGACCATCCCAGTCAACATGGTGAAACCCCATCTCTACTAAAAAATACAAAAAATTAGCTGGGCATGGTGGCGCGTGCCTATAATCCCAGCTACTCAGGAGGCTAAGACAGGAGAATTGCCTGAACTCAGGAGGCGGAGGTTGTGGTGAGCCGAGATTGCGCCACTGCACTCCAGCCTGGGTAACAAGAGCGAAACTCCGTCTCAAAAAAAAAAAAAAAAAAAAAAGAAAGAAAGAAAGAAAAGACTGTCCTTCATAAAATTAGATTAGTTGAATCTCTGGGACTGTGGGTCATTCTTGAGGAAATATGCTAAGGAGATACTGGACTGGAAATCACAGCCATGACATTTTTTGGCAACTTCCATCAAGGGAGGAATCAGCTGGCCTATCTCTTGAATCACCATGCCCTCAAGACTTGCTTTGAGCAAAAGATACTGGCAAAAATAACCCTGTGTAAGTTCCAACGCTTCAGCATCAAGAGGAACTATTTCTGGTGCCTGCACCCTCTTAAAATGCTTACCTGACAGTGTCATTTAAACAAGTCAGTCTGGACCCCTAGAAAATAAGAGGCTGAATAGAGAAATGAGGGTGTCCCAGAGCACATTCAGCACGAACTGCCAGCTGTGTGAGGGACCTTTCAGCAAAGCCATCTTTCAACTCAATATAGCAACATGAGGATATGCAGATGAAAGCAGCAGAAATGTGCTCAACCAAATCACGAAATCAGGAGAAATGATAAGACTGTTGCTGTAAACTATTCAATTGTGAAGTAGTTTTCATGGAGCAATAGATAACTGAGTCATTAGTGATGAATAATTTAAAAATAATTAAGAATAGTTACTTAGAAAAGATTCTAAGTAAAGCTAAATATGTAGAATCTTTGTCTCACACATTTTTTAGCAAAGTTGTTCCAGGTATTTTATTATTTTTGAGACAGATTTTTGCTCTTGTGGCCCAGGCTGGAGTGCAATGGCATGATATCAGCTTACTATGACATCTGCCTCCCACGTTCAAGTGATTCCCCTGACTCAGCCTCTCAAGTAGCTGGAATTATAGACCTGTGCCACCACACCCAATCTAACTTTTTTGTATTTTTAATAGAGATGGGGTGTCACCATGTTTGTCAGGCTAGTCTTGAACTCCTGACCTCAGGTTTTCCACCTGCCTTGGCCTCCCAAAGTGCTGGGATTACAGGTCTGAGCCACAGTGTTGTGCCAGGTATTTTAGGGACGTCTAGCTGATGAAAATCTTCTAAATACAAAATAAAAGATGATCATAGAACTATAGATAAAGTTAAGGAAAAAAGTTTCCTCATATCCAAAGATCTCGGCTTTTATGGTTTCTCTTATTAGAAATAATTCCATGTGTTACAACATCACCAAAACTGAAATTTCTATTGGCCTTGACAGCTAAATACCAGTGAGTCCCTCTGGGATCTATTACAATCCCATTTAAAAAGTATAAGATACTTATAAACAGATCTTAGTTTCACAGTGGCGTGTGTGTGTGTGTGTGTGTGTGTGTGTGTGTGTGTGTGCCTTTCTCTGAATTTTGCTTTAAGTGATCTCTCATGAATATTGTGATTGTGTTGGTCTTTATAAATCTGAGAATGTAGAAAGATAAAGAGATAGAGAGAAAGAGAAATAGAGAAAGAGAGAGAGAAATGAAAGTTAACGTAAGTTACTTAAACCTGGTTTCAAAATGTTTCCAAATCTTCTGGAATATAATTAGGAAAAAATCTCTGTTATTCTGAATAGAGAATTGAAGTTGAATACAGTTGTTAGAACTGAAGAAACTACCTGCTCCCTTTTAGCTGTTTCACTCCTATAATCAATAACATTATAGACATGGTGGGAGTCAGAGAATCAAAACAAGTTAAGGGAGAATATATTCAGTTCAGTTTAAAATATTCATATGGATGATGGCATTTAATACATAAAAATATATTCAAGTTGTCTCTTACTAGCACCAAAGCTCCTGGTTATTTTCTAAACTGATGAATTTCATTGAAGTGACCTTAGTTAATAATTTCCACAGGTTTTTTTCAAACTTATTAAGAAACTTGGCTAATCTTACGGGTTTACAAACTATTATAGACCATATTTTAGAAATGTAAACTAAGTTGGCCCAGACGTGGTGGGTCACACATATAACATCAGCACTTTGAGAGAACAAAGTGGGAGTATTGTTTGAGCCCAGGAATTTGAGACCAGCCTGAGTAATGTGGTGAGACCCTCTCTACAAAAAGTAAAACCAATTACGCAGGTGTGATGGTGAGTGCCTGTAGTCCTAGCTACTTGGGAGCCTGAGGTGGGAGGATTCCTTGAGCCTCAAGTCAAGGCTGCAGTGAGCCATGATTGCGTCACTGCATCTAAGCCTGGGTGACAGAATAAGACTCTTTCTCAAAAAAAAATATATAAATAATAAATAAATAATAGATAAAATGCAAACTGAGTAAAATTTGCTTATTTTAATGTACAGTTGTATAAATTTTGTTAGGTGAATATGTCTTGTTATTCATTACTACAATCAAGAGACAAAACTTCCCTCATGTTTTTCCTTTGTAGTGACTACCAACCACTCAGTACAGCAAAGTGTCTGTTTTTCCTCCCTATAGTTCTGCCTTTTACAAAAAGAACCACACATTTTAATTAAAGAGCTTTTATGACATAGCAATGATCAGTCTTTAATAAGATAAAACAATATTTTTCACAAGTGCTGAGTTGCCTATGAAGGAAAAATTTTCCTTTGTATCTCTATCACGCTGCTGTGATTTTTTAGATCGGGGCTTCAAAACCTTTGTTGAGGATTACTTTTTAAGATAAAAGAATCATCTAACTTTGGAATAGAATCTTTGGGGGCTGAAAGAAAACTTTAAAAGCTAAACAACAGCCAGTGAGTCAAACACACTTAAAACATAGGCCATCTACTGACTTTGTATGACTTGTGCCTTTCCTCATTTTAAAGAACAAAAAGGAAAAAGAAGAGAGGAAATAGAATAATAGGAGAAAGCACAATAAAAATACAAGCTGAAATTTACTATGTATTCATTCATTCAGTCAACATTTAGTGAAGCATTTACTATGATGCTAGGGACTGTTCCAATTGCTGGGGAGAAAACAATGTATTTACAAAAACAAGATCTTTTCCCTCACACAGTTTATATTCTGGTAGAAAAAATGACAATAAACATGTAGGCAAATAATTTATGTATAAATGTAGATTGTTTTATATACTACTTTGCAGGTTTGAGATTCTCAAAAAGCATATAATGAAAAGTATTTGAGGGCAATTAGTTTATCTGGGTGATGCTCCAATGAAAACCAATAGGTGATTGAGGAAGTGAGATAGGAAGGTAACCAGTAAATAATTTATCAAAAACCTCAATCCCTCTTGAGAATCTTGGAAGAATTTGTGAAATGGACCTCAGCAAGAGTCTAATCCAAAGATGAGATAGCTAGTGTTTCTACCTACTACAATTTTTTCAAAGGTCTTACTATTTTGTCTTCAGACTAAAGAATTTCTACTGATCTATCCTCATGTTCATTATCTTTTCTGATATCCCCTATTTACTAATAAAATTTTTAGCAGATATTTATTTCAACTCTGAAAGTGTACTTTCCGTTTTCTTTTTTTCTTTTTTTTGAGATGGAGTCTCGCTCTGTCACCGGGCTGGAGTGTGATGGTGCTATCTCAGCTCACTGCAACCTCCATCTCCTGGGTTCAAGCAATTCTCCTGCTTCAGCTTCCAAGTAGCTGGGACTACGGTGTGCACCACCATGCCCAGCTAATTTTTGTATTTTTAGTAGAGACGTGGTTTCACCATGTTGGCCAAGATGGTCTCGGTCTCTTGACCTCATGATCTGCCTGCCTTGGCCTCCCAAGAAGTGTACCTTTTAACTCTAGAATTGTGTTTTCCTACTGTAAAATATATATTTTTTAAAATTTCTATTTTCTATTGAGATGTTTGTTAAGTCATTATAAACATATTTTTCTTTAATTTTTCAAACATGGTGCCACTGAACACTTTGAACATATTTATAACAATTACTTTGATGTTTCTATATATTCAATCCAGTATCTGGTTTAACAGAGGTCAGTTTTTTTTTTGTTTGTTTTTTGTCTTTTTTTGAGATGGAGTTTCGCTCATGTTGCCCAGGCTGGTGTGCAATGGCGTGATCTCGGCTCACTGCAACCTCTGCCTCCTGGGTTCAAGCAATTCTCCTGCCTCAGCCTCCTGAGTAGCTGGGATTACAGGCATGCACCACCAAACCCAGCTAATTTCTTTTATTTTTAGTAGACAGGGTTTCACCATGTTGACCAGGATGGCCTTAATCTCTTGACCTCGTGATCCACCTGCCTTGGCCTCCCAAAGTGCTGGGATTACAGAGGTCAGTTTTTACTGAATTTTTTCCTTAATATCAGTCATTTATTTTACATTATTTATTCCATTTCATATGTTAGTGATCAGCCAATTATTATTTAGAAAGATATTATGCTCAAGAAACCTCAGCACTGTGTATCTGCTGAAGAGCTCATATGTAAACTTCAGCCAGTTTTCCAATCTGCCTTAGCTTTATCTAGAAAGATGGGAGTGTAAATTAGTTCAACCATTGTGGAAGACAATGTGGTGATTCCTCAATGTCCTCAAAATAGAAATCCCATTTGACCCAGCAATCCCATTACTGGGTATATATCCAAATGATTATAAATCGTTCTCCTATAAGGACACATGCACACAAATGTTCATTGCAGCACTGTTTACAATAGCAAAGACCTGGAAGCAACCCAAATGCCCATCGATGATAGACTGGATAGGGAAAATGTGGTACGTATACACCATGGAATACTACGCAGCCATCAAAAATGATGAGTTCCTGTCCTTTGTAGGGAAATGGATGAACCTGGAAACAATCATTCTCAGCAAACTGACACAAGAGCAGAAAATCAAACACCGCATTGTTCTCACTCATAGGTGGGTGTTGAACAATGAGAACACATGGGCACAGGGAGCAGGGCACTACACACTGGGGTCCATTGGGGGGAAATGGGAGCACTACACACTGGGGTCCGATGTGGGGGTGGGGAGGTGGGGAGAGATAGCATGGGGAGAAATGACAGATATAGGTGAGGGGGAGGAACGCAGTAAATCACACTACCATGTGTGTACCTATGCAACAATCTTTCATGTTCTTCACATGTACCCCAAAACCTAAAATGCAATATAAAAAAATTTTAAAAAAAAGGAAACTTCTTTCATTTCTCCTTGCACATGTTGGAGTTTTCGTCAGTCAGGCAAACAAATATGAAAAGCTATTTTATGGGGTTCTAATTTCTAGTCTTTCCCCATTAACCTTCAGGCTGATCTGCCACTTGTTCCAGCTGTAACCGTGACTTTAGGCTAGCAGAGCTGTGACTTTTCTTACTCATTTCCTGTAAGTAAGCAATTTTTACTGGCAATGTCACCAAGTGTGAGTTTCCACTTATCACCCCAAATTGAGTCCACCCACTCTGGCAGCCAGGTTGCTAATTTCTGTGGCCAGGTCCACCCTTGTAACACCACCATTCATGCTGAGTGAATTGAGTGGGATTTATTGGAGCAGTACCAGGAAAAAATGCCACAGACTTTCCTATTTCTAACAAAAAATTGCTAGCAGATTTTATGAATGCATGCTCCTGAATTTATTGTTTATCTGGTCATCTGCAGAGACATGGCATGATTGTTTACAAGTATTTCACCCAATATATTCTTTTTTGGAGAATTTGCCAACTGTTTAAGATCACTATAGCTTGAAGTTTCTTAATAAGAATCTAGAATATTATTTTACTAACCTCTCGTTTAACATCTTCCTTATCTATTAATCACAACAGCTATTCTTTTGTGCCTTCTTTAATCCATCTACCTTCAAACTAAAATTTTATTTATTTCTTATAAATTACCTCTAATGATAGCATTTATACAAATAAATTAATTGCTCTTGTTTTTTGATTCAATGAAGATTATTTGTGGCATTTAAAAATCATTTGAGAGGAAATAAAAGGAGACATAATTGGGAGGCAAAACAACGTGGCCAAGTAAACATATCTTGAAGTATGATGAGGCACACTAATTAAAACAGAGAATGTATATATGATACATATGTGTGTGCTTGTGTGCATGTATTAGCAAAGCTTATCAGAGAAGAAAACTGAAAAATGTTGAAAAAATATTATTAAATCCTTCTATATATCAAAACCTGTAAAATAATAATATGAAAAAAGTAAAATGTGAATATCTGGGGGAGAGTAAGGAAAACAAAAGTGGATTAAAATCTTAAAAGTGGGCTAAAACAAAAATAACAAACTTCATAGAGTCTTCTAAATAGGGCAATGCATCATTTTTCCAGAATATGTTTAGTCACAATTACTTTTAGAAGCATCTAAAAACCCAAGATTTTATAGCCTTTTTGAATAACTGAACCTATAATAAGAATCAGGAACAAGTTCTCTAAATAAAAATTTTAAACTGAAATGAAAAAAGTTGTTATCTCTAGTTAACTTGTCTCACATAACATTTTAGAATGGCTGTTTTTTATGTTTTTTTTCTTAAAAGTTGTATCTGTCTAAATAATAGCACGTTTTATTCATCTAAATTAAATGTTTTGATAGAGGTGAACACTGTGCTACTCTGCAGTGTGGTAAAATAGTCTAAATCAGGGACTGGTAAACTTTCTCTGTAAAGGGGAAGATGGCAAATATTTTAGACTTTTCTGCCACAGAAGCAAAATTGTGCAATTGTTCTTACTCAAAAGCTCATCGTGTTTTAAAAGTTGTATGTTAAGCATTTTAAAACGTAAAACTTTTTTAGCACACATACCTATCAGAAGGTGACAGTACACAGTTTTCTGACTTCTGACTTCTGATTTAGGTTTCTTTGAAACATACTATGATAGAGGGCAGGAAAGTCAGCAAAGTCCTGTTACAGAAGATTAAATCTATAATTCTTGTCCTAGATATGAACAGTTTCTGATGTTCTTTTCGAATCATAGTAGAAAACAATGAAATCTCCAGTCCGTAATTGCATACTATTTGTCAGAAACCATGTTAATCTGCTCTAATAAAGATATTACACTTGTCATGGCAACTGCAACTGAATCTACTACTCGATAGAGTACATAGTAGTCTGCTTTTATTCTCCCAGATCAATCTGATTTCCACAGGGTCCAGAATTATGTATTAAATGGATATATAATTGGGGGGTATGATGGGGACTTCCAGCTCTGCATACTTTATAGCCTCAAGGATGGCACTACCTTGCCCCTGTATAATATTAGTTTTGATTTAATATATTGGCTCAGAAAAGGGAATCATTTCCACTTGGTCTTCACAACCATGATAATGCATACCCCACAATAACAAAAGGATTACATTAGACATCAAGTATAATCCCAATTATACATTTTAGGATTGGGTAAATACCACCGTGTGGGTGTACAGACCTAGCAGACATCTGTAAGCTTAACTATGCCAGAACTTCACTTACTAGCAGAATCTCACATATTCCCATTCTAACAGGGAGCCATGGTGACATTTTTGTTCTATGAGTATCAATGTCAACTTGGACCCTATATTCAGTGGTCTTTGAAATGTCTGGGTCTGTTTTTCCAGGTAAACAGCAATAGATATATTCGCAGAAGGGTTGAGGACTGGCAGGTTCCCTTTTTTTCCTGGAGATGAGGATTTCTTTTCATTCGCAGGGCTCCAAGTGTGAAAACTGTAAAAAGGAAACTGGAAAAAGGATTGTGACATTTCACAGGGTTGACTCCCCTTAGCCTCCTGGCATTTCATCATTGATTTCTTCCTGAAGCAGAAGTTAGTTGCACACTCATTGGCTGGCCATCTCTTTTTTTTTTTTTTTTTCCTTTTTGGACTATTATGTCTTATCAACTGCCTTCATAACTTTCTGTACGCCAGACACTTTTTCTGTCACCTTGATCCTTTCTCCCTTTATACTAATTGTGTCCATGAAAATGTTTCAGGCATTAGCTTCTGATACACGGCTTCTAGAAGCTCAAGGTTCTATGATTGTGATTGTCATCAGTGAGTCTACTAATGTCATGACTTCTTCTATCATCAGCCCTGGCTTACTGAGAAAAGTCAAAAGGGAACATTTTAATGATGTTTCCATTCCTCTTTCCTGTTTTATTCCAGCATTCTTTCTTGAGTCCTGAATAACTACCAAACCTCAGCCAAGGCATCGGGGTAGCTCCATTCCATGGAGCCATCACTCCATCACAAACAGGTGTACTGCTCACTAGAAAAAAAATTTTTCATATACTGTCTTTCAGAGACACATTTTAAATAAATTTGATCTTCAGAAGCAGTTATTTCATTTTCATGCCATCATACTATGTATAATAATTGTAATTCATATTTAATATATCTTTTTATGTCAGTCTGCCTTAGGAAACTCCTCATGCTAACATAGTGTATATTGAATGATAGCTGAAAACACAGCAGGTCTAAGTATCATGGGAATATGAGACACATGTTCATGCCTTTTTTTTTTTTTTACTTGCAAGGAGGCCATCAATGTGTTTGTTTGTTTGTTTGTTTGTTTTGAGATAGAATCTCGTTCTGTTGCCCAGGCTGCAGTGCAGTGGTACAGTTTCAGCTCACTGCAACCTCTGTCTCCCAGATTCAAGCAATTTTCCTGCCTCAGCCTTCTGAGTAGCTGGGATTACAGGTGCTCACCACCATGCCCAGCTAATCGTTTTGTGTATTTAGTAGAGATTGGGTTTCACCATGTTGGCCAGGCTGGTGTCAAACTCCTGACCTCAGATGATCCACCCACCTCAGCCTCCCAATGTGCTGGGATTACAGGCATGAGCCACCATGCCTGGCCAATGTGTTCTTAGAAATTGTAAACAACCCAATATAGGAATCAAAGCAAGAGTGCATTAGAAAATGAGAAGGCACTGTAGCAGGATTGGGACCTTAGGTATTTGGTTCATTTCTTCATGTAGCTTACTTGTGCCTTCAGAAACTGCTCGAGACAGGTCAGATAATATCACTTCCAATTGATGATGGAGTATTACCATGTAGCCCCTTTATTTATATAATGGTGGGTCAGATAACACACAGTTCATGATGAGCAACTCAAGTTTCAGGGTGACTTGTAGGCTCCAAATCAAGGATTCAGTCTCTACTAAGATCCAGAAGCAAGCCAGAAACTGTCTCTCAAAAAGAGAATGGTTATCTGAAAACGATGGTAGGGCTTCCCTCTAAAATCCTAAAGATCTATCCTTTCCAAACGTTTCAAAGAGCCTCCTTATCTGCCACTGACATATAAAGCGCCATTTAATCTGCTGGATCATATGGTTCTAGTGACAGAGCAGCCTGGATGCGTTACATATCCATCTCTTGTTATGGGCCCCCTCAAAAAAGAACAGCTTTTTGGGTCACTTCCTAAATGGGCTAGAGTAACACCCAAATGAAGAACATGTTGCCTCCAAAATCAAAAAAGATTATCATGGTGGACAGGAGGCAGGACTAGATTGCAGTTCCATACAGAGCAGTGTGCAGAAGCTCACATTGTTAATTTTAGCTCCAGATCAACTGCAAGAACAAACCAGCAATCCCTCTGAAGGAAGTGGACTGATCCTGCAGGACCCAGAAGACACCCCAAATACTGTGAGTGCATCAACTGTAGAAGTTGGAAAGGGACACCCTCCTCTCCTGAACATACACCCCCACTGGAGAAGCTGAAAGTCTGTTTGCTGGAGATGTTTCCGACTTTACCTGGAGCTGAGTCAATTTAGAGAGCCAAGCAAAATATGGAAGAGAGGAGGCAGCAGAAAGACCCTGGGAGCTCGCTACACCCCCTAGCAGGCCATTCCTGCCTGGCACCACAGGGATCCATTCAGTGGACAGACAAAGGAGCAGGGGGTAAAACTCCAAGGGAGAAGGAAATCTCTAGCTGAACTTTATAACAATTTGAACAAGGCAAAAATTCTCCTGGCCAGAACTCAGGGGAGGAGCAAATCCAGTGTGCAGACTCATGTGGGGGAAGAACCAAGCCCTTCTCTTTTGCAGCTGGGAAGTGGATAGCCTAGAGCAAGTTTTGAAGTGCCTCACGCATTCCGCACTCCGCCCTCCACCAGGAAACAGACTAGGGGCTGTTGGAATGTTACAGCGGGAGTGACTCTGGCCCCTTGGTTTGCATGGGAGCTGAGTGAAGCCTGTGACTGCTGGGTTTACCCCACTTCCCTTAAAACCCACATGACTCAGCAGAGGCAGCCATAATCCTCCAAAGATTCACAACTCCAGTGGCCTGGGAATCTCAACCCCACCCTCCACAGCACCTGAAGCAAGACCCACCCAAAGGGAGTCTGAGCTGACATACTCCTAGCCTTACCCCCACCTGATGGTTCTTCCCTACTCACCCTGGCAGTAGAAGACAAAGGGCATATAATCTTGGAAGTTCTAGGGCCCTGTCCACTGCCAGTCCCTCTCCACACTACTATAGCTGATGCTTTCTGGAGAGTGCCAGCTCCTGGCAGGAGGCCAACCAACACAAAAATAGAGCATGAAACCACAAAAGCTAAGAACCTGCACAGAGTCCATTGCACTCCCTGCCAACTTCACTGGAACAGGCGCTTGTACCCATGGCTGAGAGACCCATAGATGATTCACATCACAGGACTGTGCAGACAGCTCCTGGTACCAGCCAAAGCCAGCTAAACTTGCTAGGTAGGTAGACCCAGAAGAGAGACAACAATCATTGCAGTTGGGCTCACAGGAAGCCACATCCATAGGAAAAGTGGGAGAGTACTACATCAAGGCAACAACCCATGGGATGAAAGAATCTGAACAACAGCCTTTAGCCCTAGATCTTCTCTTTGGCTGAGCCTACCCAAATGAGAAGGAACCAGAAAACCAATGCTTGAAATATGACAAAACGTAGCTCTTCAACACACCCCAAAATATCACACTAGTTCACCAGCAATGGATCCAAACCAAGAAGAAATTCCTGATTTACCTGAAAAAGAATTCAGGAGGTTAGTTATTATGCTAATCAGGGAGGGATCAAAGAAAGGTGAAGCCCAATGCCAGGAAATTAAAAAAAAAAAATGCAAGAAGTGAAGGGAGAAATACTCAAAGAAATAGATAGCTTAAAGTAAAAACAATAAAAAATTAAGGACACTTTGGACACACTTTTAGAAATGCTATATCCTCTGGAATGTCTCAGCAATAGAGTTGAACAAGTAAAAGAAAGAAATTCAGAGCTTGGAGACAAGGTCTTTGAATTAATTCAATCCAACCAAGGCAAAGGAAAAAAAAAATAAGAAAATATAAACAAAGCCTCCAAGAAGTCTGGGATTATCTTAAACCATCAAATGTAAGAATAATTAGTGTTCCTGAGGAAAAAGAGAAATCTAAAAGTTTGGAAAACATATTTGGGTGAATAATTAAGGAAAAGTTCCCTGGTCTTGCTACAGACCTAGACATCCAAATACAAGAAGCACAAAGAACACCTGGAAAATTCATCACAAAAAGATCATTGCCAACACACATTGTCACCAGGTTATCCAAAGTTAAGATGAAGAAAAGAATCTTAAGAGCTGTGAGACAGAAGCACCAGGTAACCTATAAAGGAAAACCTATCAGATTAACAGGAGATTTCTCAGCAGGTAAACCCTACAAGCTGAAGGACTTGGGGGCCCTGTCTTAATCTTCAGCCTCCTCAAACAAAACAATTATCAGCAAATAATTTTGTATCCAGTGAAACTAAGCATCACATATGCAAGAAAGCGATAGTCATTTTCAGGCAAATAAATGCTGAGAGAATTCACTATTCCCACTCCACCATTACAAGAACTGCTAAAAGGAGCTCTAAACCTTGAAATCAATACTGAAAATACATCAAATCAGAACCTCGTTAGAGCATAAATCACACAAGACCTATAAAAGAAAAATACATGTTAAAAAGCAAAAACAGAAAAGAAAAAAAGCAAAGTACATGGGCAACAAAGTGCATGATTACTGCAACAGTACCTCACATTTCAATGCTAACAATGAATGTAAATGGCCTAAATGCTCCAATTAAAAGATACAGAACTGCAAAATAGATAAGAACCTACAAGCCAACTATCTGCTAGCTTCAGGAGACTCACCTAACACATAAGAACTCATATAAAATTAAAGTAAAGGGGTGAAAAAAAGGCATTTTATGAAAATGCTCTAAAGTGAGCAAAGGTAGCTATTATATCAGACAAAACAACTTTTAAGCAACAGCAGTTAAAAAAGACAAAGAGGGACATTATTTAATGGTAAAAAGGCCTTGTCCAACAGGAAAATATCACAATCCTAAACATATATGTACCTAACCCTGGAGGTCTCAAATTTATACAGCAATTACTAATAGACTTAAGAAATGAGATAGACAACAACACAATAATAGTGGGGGACTTCAATACTCCACTGAGAGCACTAAACAGTTCCTCAAGACAGAAAGTCAACAAAGAAACAATGGATTTAAACTATATCTTGGAACAAATGGACTTAATGGATATATACAGAACATTTCATCCAACAACTGCAGAACAAACATTCTATTCAACAGTGCATGGAACTTTCTCCAAAACAGACCATACAATAGGCCATAAAACAACCTTAATAAGTTTAAGAAGATTGAAATGATATCAAGCACTCTTCCAGATCACAGTAAAGTAAAACTGGAAATCTACTCTAAAAAGAACCTTCAGAACCATGCAAGTACATGGAAATTAAATAACCTGCTCCTAAATGAACACTGAGTCATAAAAAAATCAAAATGAAAATTTAAAAAACTTTGAAATGAATGACAATAATTACATAACCTATCAAAACCTTTGCGATACAACAAAGGAAGTGCGAAGAGGAAAATTTGTAGCCCTGAGTGACTACATCAAAATGACTGTTAACAGCACAAACTGACATTCTAAGGTCACACCTCAGGGAACTAGAGAAACAAGAACAAACCAAACCCAAACCCAGCAGAAGAAAGGAAATTACCAACATCAGAGCAGAACTAATTGAAACTGAAACAAAAAAGACAATATAAAAGATAAATGAAAGAAAAAACTGGTTCATTGTAAAGACCAATAAATTTGATAGGGAACTAGTAAGATTAACCAACAAAAGAAGAGAGATAATACAAGTAACCACATTAAGAAATTAAACAGGAGATATTACAACTGACACCACTGAAACAGAAAAGATTATTCAAAGCTACTATGAACACCCTTATGCACATAAACTAGAAAACCTACAAGAGATGAATAAATTCCTGGAAAAATACAACCCTTCTAGATTAAATCAGAAAGAATTAGATACCCTGAACAATCCAATAACAAGCAGTGAGATTGAAATGGTAATTGAAAAATTACCGAAAAGTAAAGTCCAGGACCAGATGATTCACAGCAGAATTCTACCAGACATCCAAAGAATTGGTACCAATTCTTTTGACACTATTCCACAAGATAGAGAAAGAAGGAACCCTTCCTAATTCATTTTATGAAGCCAGCATCACTCTAATGCCCAAACCAGAAAATGATATAACCAAAAAAAGAAAACTACAGACCAATATCCTTGATGGACATAGATGCTAAAATCCTTAACAAAATACTGTCTAACTGAGCCCAACAACATATCAGAAAGATAATCCACTATGATTAAGTGAGTTTCATATCAGGAATGCAGGGATTATAACATATGCAAGTCAATAAATGTAATACACCACATAAACAGAATTATGATCATCTCAATAGATGCAGATAAAGCATTTAACAAAATCCAGCATCCTTTTATGATTAAAACTCAGAAAATAGGCATACAAGGGACATACCTTAATGTTTTAAAAGCCATTTTAAAACCCACAGCCAACATAACACTGAATGGGGAAAAATTGAAAATACTCCCTCTGAGAACTGGAACAGACAGGATGCCCACTTTCACCACTCCTCTTCAACATCGTTCTGGAAGTCCTAGCCAGCCTAGTCAGACAACAGAAGGAAATAAAAGGCACCTGAATAGGTAAGGAGGAAGTCAAACTGTCACTGTTGCTGATAATATAATCGTTTACCTTGAAAACCCTAAGAACTCCACCAGAAGTCTCCTAGAACTGATAAAAGGATTCAGCGATGTTTCGGATTAATGTACACAAATGAGTAACTCTTGTATACATTAAAGAAGCTGAAAAAAAATAAATAAATAAACCTTAGGAATATACCTAACCAAGGAGTTGAAAGGCCTCTACAAGAAAAACTACAAAACGGTGCTGAAAGACATCATAGATGATGCAAACAAATGGAAATACATCCCATGCTCATGGTTGGGTAGAAATACTATAGTGAAAATGACTATATTGCCAAAAGCAACCTACAAATTCAATGCAATCTATCAAAACACCACCATCATTCTTCACAGAATTAGCAAAAAAACAATTCTAAAATTAATATAAAACCAAAAAAGAGTCTGCATAGCCAAAGCAAGACTAAGCATAAAGAACAAACCTGGGGACATCACACTATCTGATTTTAAACTATACCTATAAGGCCATAGTCAGCAAAACAGTGTGGTGCTGATATAAAAATAGGCACATAGACCAATGGAACAGAATACAGAACCCATAAATAAGTCCAAATACTTACAGCCAACTGATCTTTGACAAAGCAAACCAAAACATAAAGTGGGAAAAAAACACGCTTTTCAACAAATGGTGCTGGGATAGTTGCCTAGCCACATATAGGAGAATAAAACTAGAGCCTTATCTCTCACCTTATACAAAAATCAACTCAAGATGGATTAAGAATTTAAACCTAAGACCTGAAACTGTAAAAATTCTAGAAGGTAACATTGGAAAAAACCTTCTAGACATTGGCTTAAATGGATTAAGGACTTAAACCTAAGAACTGAAACTACAAAAGTTCTAGAAGATAACACTGGAAAAACCCTTCTAGACATTGGCTTAGGCAAGGATTTCATGACCAAGAACCCAAAACCAAATGCAATACAACAAAGATAAATAGTTGGCACCTAATTAAACGTAAGAGCTTTTGCATGGCAAAAGAAACAGTCAGCAGAGTAAACAAACAACCCACAGAGTGAGAAAAAATCTTCACAATCTATACATCTGACAAAGGAGTAATATCCAGAATCTACAATGAACTCAAACAGATCAGTAAGGAAAAAAAAATCCTATCAAAAAGTGGGCTAAGGAAATGAATAGACAATTCTCAAAAGAAAGTGTACAAATGGCCAACAAACAAATTTAAAAATGCTCAACATCACTAATGATCAGGGAAATGCAAATCAAAACTACAATGTGATACCTTACTCCTGCAAGAATGGCCATAATCAAAAAATCAAAAAACAGTAGATGCTGGCATGGATGTGGTGAACAGGGAACACTTCTACACTGCTGGTGTGAATGTAAACTAGTACAGCTACTATGGAAAACAATGTGGAGATTCCTTTAAAAACTAAAAGTAGAACTACCATTTCATCCAGAAATCCCACTACTGGGTATCTACCCAGAGGAAAATAAGTCATTATTTGAAAAAGATACCTGCATACTCATGTTTATAGTGGCACAATTCACAATAGCAAAATCATGGAACCAACCCAAATGCCCATCAGTCAATGAACAGATACAGAAATTTATATGTATATATGAATAGAGTGTCGATATCTCCCTGAGATAGGACAGTGAAGATGTATCTGTAGCTTTGACAGCTGAAAGCAAACTACTTTTATGGTTCTTTATGGAATAGGGTGAAGAAAAAAAGCATCTTCTAGATCAATAGCTGCATGCCAGGTGCAAGGAGATTTGTTAATTTTCTCAAGCAATAAAACCACACTTGGTACAGTAGCAGTAACTGCAGTCACTACTTGGTTAAGGTTCCAGTAACCAATCATTCTCCAAGATTCATCTGTCTTCTGGACAGGTCAAATTCCAGTAATTAGCATTCTCTAAGATTCATCTGTTTTCTGGATAGTTCAATGGATTTGTGGTGGGAATCAGCACCCCTGCATCTTTCATTTCCTTACTAGTGGTGCTAATCTTATCAAGCTCTCTAAGAATATTATATTACTTTTGATTTATTTTTTTATAGTGGGAGGCAATTCTAGCAGCTTTCTCTTGGTCTTTCTCACTATAACAGCTCTCACTTTGTAAGTCATTCATCAGGGAACCAGTCTGGGGACTCTTACCAGCTGCTAATCATGTCTTTTATAATTGTACATCTGGGACTGGAAAAATGACCACAGTATGTGTTCAGGGACCCTTTGTGCTTGAGACAAAACCAATGATCATCTTACATGGTTTGGCTCTGTGTCCCCACCCAAATCTCATATGGAATTGTAATCTCCAATGTTAGGAGATGGATGATATGGTGGGAGGTGATTGGATCACAGGGGAGATTTCTCCCGTGCTGTTCTCATGATGATTAATGAATTATTATCTGGTTGTTTGAAAGTGTGTAGCACTTCCCCCTTTCACTGGCTCTTTCCTGCTGCCATGTGAAGAAGATGTACTTGCATCCCCTTCATCTCCTGCCATGATTGTAAGTAAGGATTCCCCAAACATGTCTCCTGTAAAGTATGCAGAACTATGAATAATTAAACCTTATTTCTTTATAAATTACTCAATCTCAGGTAGTTCTTTTTAGCAGTGTGAAAATGAGCCAATACATTATTTGATCTCTGTAAGCCTCTACTCATACTGGAGGGCCACAGTGACAGTTTGGGTATCCTGGAATTACTGTCATATTAGAGCCAGTGTCAAGTAATACCCCAAAATATTTGATTATCTCCTTTTCTCCAGTGAAGAGGTACCTTGGTAAAAAGCCATAAGTCCCATTGGGAATGAGTAAAAGAAACATCAACAGGATAAATTTTCAAAGTTTGTATCCTCCTTTCTTGAGGATATCTGGCCTCCTCTTCATTCAAGGAGTTCTTAGTTGGCAATCTGACTCAAGTCTGGAAATCAACTGAGGATATGTGACTTCTGTTTTTATTATTCAAGTTAGACTTTTATTCACTTGACCTAGAATCTTTCTGCTTATATATATCAAGTAAGAACATAATAGGTTTCTATCTTACTTCCAGGAGCACTATGATTAACTAGCAATTGCCATAGGTCTGCTCAAGTCAGATTATTCTGATTAATGATTTGACTCTGTCATCTTCAAACTGGAGATCTGGGAAAGCAAGTGGTGCCATTTAGTCCTAATCGAAAGGCCTGAGAACCAAGAGCTCCTATATCCAAAGGCAGAAAAAGATGAATGTCTCACTGAAACAGAGAAAGTGAATTTGCCCTACCTCTGCCTTTTAATTATATGCAGACCCTCAACAGATTGGATGACACCTCTTCAAATTGACGAGGGCACTCTTCTTTACTCAGTCTAATAATTCAAATGTCATCCTCTTCTGTAGACACCCTCACAGACACACTGGGAAATAATGTTTAACTAGTTATTTAGACATTTTCTTATTCCAGTCAAGTCAACACATAAAATTGACTATCACAATGAGTATCTGTTTTAGGACTACTTTTTTTAAGAGATAGAGGCAGGGTTTTGCTCTGTTGACCAGGCTGGAGGGCAGTGGCATAATCATGGCTCACTGCATCTTTGACCTGTTCTCAAGCAGTCTTCCCACCTCAGCCTCCAAGTATCTGGGACTACAGGTATACACCACCATGTCTGGATAATTTTTTTGAATTTTTTTCTGTAGAGATGAGAGTTTGCTATATTGTCCAGACAAGGTTTGAAATCCTGGACTCAAAGAATCTTTCTACTTTGGGTTACCAAAATGTGGAGAGTACAGGCATGAGTCACCACTCCCAGCCAGGACTCCTCTGAATATCAAGAACTTGATAGCAAAACAGAGACTAACTAAAATTTAGAAACAATTTGAGGTAAAACAGACTCCTGAGAGTATATGTATATAATCTGCAGTGTATGTATATGTATGTAACATGTATGGATATTATGTATATAGTTAGGGAATGGATGATATATATTATGTAAACAGAAGAAGTTGTAAACAACTAGGAAACATGAATACATCTAGCAATAAAACCAGTTATTTGAGTGTATTAGTCCATTTTCATACTGCTATAAAGAACTGCCAGAGACTGGGTAATTTATAAAGGAAAGAGGTTCCATTGACTCACTGTTCGGCGTGGCTGGGGAGGCCTCAGGAAACTTTCAATCATGGTGGAAAGTGAAGGGGATGCAAGGGATCTTCTTCACAAGGTGTCGAGAAGGGGAAGTGACAAGCAAAGAGGGAGAAGCCTTTATAAAATTATCAGCTGTCATGAGAACCCACTCACTATCATGAGAACAGCATGGAGGAAACTGCCCCCATGATTCAGTTACCTTCATCTGGTCCCCTGATTGACACATGGAAATAGGGATTAAAATTTGAGGTGAAATTTGGGTGTGGACACAGAGACAAACCATATCACTGAGCTATCATTGAACTTAATGTTCTTTATCCATTTGCAGAAATGTTACATAGAATTGTGTTAGGTCATTCTTGCACTGTAAAGAATACATGAGACTGGGTAATTTATAAGAAAAGAGGTTTAATTGGCTCACGTTCTGCAGGCTGTACAGGAAGCATAGCAGCATCTGCTTACGGAGAGGCCTCAGGAAACTTCCAATCATGACAGAAAGCAAAGGGATAGCAGGCTAGCAGGCGCATCCCATGGTAAAAGCAGGAGAGAGAGAGAGAGAGAGAGAGAGAGAGAGAGAGAGAGAGAGAGAGAGAGAATACACACTTTAAACAAGTATATTTCACAAGAATTCACTCACTATGGCAAGGACAGCACCAAGGGGCTGGTGCTAAATCATTGATAGGAAATCCGCCCCATGAGCTAGTCACCTCCTACCAGGCCCCACCTCCAACATGGGGATTTAATTTTAATAGCAGATTTGGGTAAGGAGAAGTATTCAAACTATATCAAGAGTTGTTTATTAGAACAATTTTTAAGCGGACTTCATGATATTTCAAAACTCTATAGATTTGTATGTCTTGTTTCATAAAGCAATGACTTAAGGTTTTTAAGAAATTCTATAGAAAAAAATATTTTTTAACATTAAGTTTTATCTGAGTAGATATCCAGTCATAACTTATCTTTAGTTTTGAATAAACTTTCAAATTTACAGGGCTTGACTTTCTCTGACCAAATCTGTCTGAAAAATTGATATAAAATAAAAAATGGAAAAATATATATCAAATATATGCATATAGAATATATAGAGATAATATATATGGAATATATATAGAGAGGGCATATATATACTTTTCACATACATAATATATATTTACATATATAATATATATTTGTATATAATATATAAACTTTTTCTCTCAAACTGCTACTTCATGTGTCTTAGTTATTTGCGTACTACAATACATTTTAATTAGCATCTCATTGCCAAACTGGCTATTTAGAACTTTAACACTCAAACCTGTCATAAGCTATCATTAATGCATTTACAGAACACTAGCTAGCAATGACACCTTGATAAATTGTAATCAGCATTAACTAATTTTCTTTTGTAAGAGCTATAGCATCTAGGAACTTAAGGATATTGATCATTGGGACAATGATCCATGTCACAAGTACCGTCGTTTATCACATCCTCATTTTCATTAACGGCATTAGTAAACACTTTAATTCTTTCTAGTATCAACAAGATGGTAAGATACAGCTATGTAAATAATTCAAGATTTGGGGGGAAGTGAGAAGTATTTCACATCTACTCCAATGATTACACAAAAGCTTTTATATTACAGGCATCATTGAATTAGATCACAATGTACACTGGATATCTACTGAAGCAACTTCAACCTTTATAATTGATGGCTTCTTCTTACTGTTACCTACAAATATAAGTACATCATAGCTTTTCCAATGTAAATTGATTTGTAAAGTATATGTGTCATATCTTGAAATAAACCTTCCCAATTCTGAGTGTGAATAAACCCATAATGATATACTTTTCTTCACAGAAAATGATTTTTCATCATAGGCATTCCAAGTATGTTAAATCATTTCAGTACATACATCAGATATCTGTAGAGATTTAGTTTTGCAGACATCTTTATTTTTACCTGTTCTCCATCTAGAATATTGATGGAAATTCAGTTTATGGCTCACTATACCTTGAAATTGCTTAAATGCCACAACTGGCCTGACAAAATCCAAGGTAGACAAAGCAGAAATAGGAAAGATAAATGTGTGATATATAAAACAGTATGCTGAATGTCTGACTACAAAATTCTTTATAGCTTCTCTATTTAGATACTATTGGTAAAGTAAAAGTGGTGCTGACATTACATAATGTTTATTTCTTCATACATCCTTAAATATTATCTTGAAGTTATCACTATTAAGTAAAATCGAATAATAATTAGTACACAATAGAATTTACCACTGCTTTTTACTCATGTACATATACAGTATACGGACAGCCTATATGGAAAGACAGCTAGTGGTACATGTCCTGAAAGCAGATCACCTGAGTTCAGCTATTACTTGTATCACTTTCAGTCCTGAAAGCAGATTACCTGAGTTTATTACAACTATTACTCGTAACACTTTGAGCAAGTTCCTTATCTTCTGCTGACTTTATTTTCTTCATATGCAAATTGGGGATAATGGTCTGTTATGAAAGTTCTGAGTTAATTTATGCAAAGCCCTTAATAAATGCCTAGAATATAATTGGCCTGTCACAGTGTCTATGGATCATGTCTATAATCCCAGCACTTTGGGAGGCTGAGATGGGAGAATTGCTTGTGCCCAGGAGCTTGGCATCAGCTTAGGCAACATAGGGAGACCCTGTTTCTACAAAAATCAAAATAAAATAAAAATAATTAGCTAGGCACAGTGGACATGCCTGTAGTCCCAGCTACTTAGGGGATTGAGGTGGACAATCACTTGAACTAGGGAAGTCAAGGTTGCAGTGGGCTGTGGTTGTTCCATTGCACTCCAGCCAAGGTGACAGAGTGAGAACCTGTCTCAAAAAATAAAATAAAATAAATCACACTAAGTGTTTAAAACATTGCTACAAGCCAGGCACAGTGGCTCACACCTGTAATTTCAGCACTTTGGGAGACCAAGGCAGGAGGATGCCTTGAGCAAAGGAGTTCAAGACTAAACGGAGGAACATAGTGAGACTCTATCTCTACAAATAATTGAAAAATTAGCCCAGTGTGGTGACACCTGTCTATAATCCTAGCTACTTGGAAGGCAAAGGTAGAATTGCTTCAGCTCATGAGGTCAAGGCTGTTGTGGAGTGGCGATCACACCACTGCACGCCAGCCTGGGCAACAGAGTGAGACCTTGTCTCAGAAAAGAGAGAAAAAAATATCTGCTACCTTCTCTTCCATGAAGCTCTTGGAGTTTGCTTGTGTTGATCAAAAGAAATCAATATATTTGATGGTGTATCTATTTGTCTGCTGAAGCACTTGATGTGTTAGATTTTTATTTGAGTCATTACGTTAGTAAGCTTTAATGTCATTTTATTTATTTTATTTATAAATTATTTGGTATATTACAGTGTATGCTCTAGAAAGATAATCATTAAATATACCAAGTTTTTATATGGAAACATTTCAGGCTTTTCTAGTGAAAGACTTATCTTTTAAGATGTCTTCCCTGATTGATGAAACCAAACTTTATTTTAAATGACGTCAGATGTAAGATAAAACAAGGTTCTCTAAATTTTCAAGAAATTAACAGTCCTAAGTGTATCCAATGTTTACTGAACCACATCAGATTTCCTCTTTTGTAGGATGTGGACATGGTGATATATTAAATATATATATTTATTTTATTCATGAATTTGCTCAACACCTTGAAAGACAGCAGTTTTTTTAAAACAATAAACACAAGTAAAAACCTAATTGTATTCCTCAAAGATGTTGAGAATCTACTAATTTAGGAGTACGATGCTTAGCTCTTACATATTTTTCATTTTTTAAGATATATTTAACTTGTTCTAATAGGGTTTGACAAGCATGAATGATATTGGCTTTAGTTACTTATATGGAAAATAAAGAAATTAATCTCTTTAACAAGGTCATTTTTTCTATTCTAATATTATACCAGAAAATAATAATGACACTCACATTTCGATCTCTTATAACCTCCCTATGGTAACTGGTTTGATTTCACCATTTAGAATCTCTTAGTGTCTAGTACTCATTGGGAAATACAAAGTTCGGAAAATGAGACTGTATTGCCATATTTGCACTGGATGCATTTTTGCATTAGTGATAATAACCACTATGTCAAATAATGTCTCTTAATAGAACTTCGTTTTTAGCTAGCTATATTTCATGAGGCATGTGAAGAGCTGTGGCTAGGAATATAAATGGGTGTGTGTATATGGGTGTGTATATATATATATATATATTTACACACTCATACACATATATAGCTATTTATATATATTTATAAATATTTCTATATATATTTATAAATATATAAATATATTTTTATGTATTTATTTATATTTATGTATTTATATAAAAACATATTTATATATAAAAATATATATAAATATATTTATATATTTATATATATTCATGTATATAAATTTATATATACATTTATATTATATATATATATTTACACACACATACACATAAATATATATAAATAGCTATATATGTGTATGAGTGTGTGTGTATATATGTATGTGTGTATAGGTGTATATATACTAGTTATATATATAATGCTTTATATATAGTTATGCATATAACTAGTCTACATATACACTAGTATATACATATGTATACACATATACATAAACATAGTATATATGTATATGTGTATATATACATATATATGTATACTACATGTATAAATACTTATATATGTATATTACATGTATATATACATATATATATATACTACATATATATATAACTAGTGTGCATATATATCTATAGTACACCATTTTGGCATTCTACCTTGACATACTGAATCTGAATGGTGGAATGACATGGGGGAGTTAAACGATTAACTCATCTACTTCAGATCCTCACCTGGCTTATTTTGAGAAAGGCAAACATTTTATAAGAGAAAGGTAATAGGTCTTTATGTTGTCATATTTCTCATATTTTATGCAAGGAAAAAATAAACTGGTAAATTATACATGTGGATATACCACACCAAATTCTCCAAAATTACTCAAATTTTCTAAACTAAATATTCTACAGCTGGTTCTTGACAATTGCCCAAATTCTCAAAAATTGTCCACATATTACAGATTTTCCCAACTGTCTTGCCACTATTTATACAAAGATTTTTAATATTGATTATCTTTCTTCTGCTCCCTGCCTCCCTCCCTTCCTTCCTACCTCTTTTTAAAATAAACTGGGTTTTATTCAGAGCTTAATCTCCAGATTGTCTTCAGAATACATTTTCATTGGCAAAGGACACGTCTCTACTCCTGCTCACATTTGCCATATCTTTAACTTCATACTTTATTTAGTTTTTAATTTCCACTGAATGAGAGCTTGTTAATAGCAGTTTAAATCTTTTTATTTCAATTTGTTTTCGCCTTCCATAGCAACTCATAAAGTATAAACTACTATGATAACATGAATAATAATTCCTCTAAAATCTACATCCTGAAACGCAGAACTTGTAAACATGCTATCATTTTGGGGCAAAACGAGACTTGGCAAATGTGGTTAAACTAAGGATGTTGAGATGGGAAAATTATGCTGGATTGTCTGCATTGCCCAATGTAATCACAAGGGCCCTTTTAGCAGGGAAGTAGGAAGGGGTCAGAGAGCTATGTAATAATAGAAGCTGATGTCATAGAGAAGAGAAGTTAATATAGTGTTGGCTTTGAAGATAGCAGAAGGATCCATGAGCCAAGAAATGTACATGATCTCTAAAAGCTGGGAAAAGCAAAGAAACAGATTCTCCCTTAGAGTTTCCATAAGCAACACCATCTGAAGAATCCATTTTAGACTTCTGAACTCCAGAACAATAAGATAATAAATTATTATTGTTTTAAACCATGTTAGTGGTAATGTGTTACAGCAGCAATAGGAAAGTAATACAAACACAAATGAGCATTGAACACAATATTGCTAATGATCTACTGTGATTGTTAACTTATGTGTCAAATTGAATAAGCTAAGGGATACCCACACAGTTGGTGAAACACTGTTTATGCATGTGTCTCTGAGAGTGTTTCTAAAAGAGATGAGGATTTGAATCAGTACACTGAATAAAGAAGACCCTCCACTCACCTTTACCAGCGTGGGCAGGCACCGTCCAATCCTTTGAAGCAAAGATAGAACAAAACATTGAGTGAATCCTCCATTCCTTAAAGTGGGATACCCATCTTCTCCTGCTCTTGGACCTTGGACATCTACAATAGTCTATCCAAGGTTTTGCTGTCCGCACTTTCAATCCCCTGTGGCAAACTGTGATCCAAAAATGTGGTAGAATGGAAAATCCAGTAATAAATAAAGCAATTCATAAGTTTTGTTTTGCTGGGGTTTTTTGTTGTTGTTGTTTTGTTGTTGTTGTTGTTCTTGTTTTGTTTTGTTTAGATGTCGTTCAGGCTGATCTTGGCTCACTGCAACCTCCACCTCCTGGGTTCAAGCAATTCTCCTGCCTCAACCACCCAGGTAGCTGGGATTACAAGCATGCACCTCCCAGTCCAGCTAATTTGTTTTGTATTTTTAGTAGAGATGGGGTTTTAGCATGTTGGCCAGGCTGCTCTCTAAGGCCTGACCTCAAATGATCTGCCCACCTCAGCCTCCCAAAGTGCTGGAATTACAGGCGTGAGCCACGGCGCCCGGCCAATTCGTAAGTTTTAACTTGCATGTCCTTCTGAGTACTGTGATAAAATCTTGCAGCAGCCTGTTTTATACCACCTGAGATGATAATCCTCCCTCTTTCCAGCATATCTACTTTGTACAAGCTACCTGCTGATTAGTCACTAAATATCTCACTTATCAGTTCAATTGTCACAATATTAATAGTGCTTGTGTTCAAGTAACCCTTATTTTACTTAATAATGGATTCAAAGTGCAAGAGCAGTGATGCTGTTACGATTGCTTTAATTTATTATTAGTTATTGTTGTTAATCTCATACTGTACCTAATTTATAAGTTAAATTTTATCATAGGCCTATATCTATGAGAAAAATTAATATATAAAGAGTTTGATACTATCAGTAGTTTCAGACATCTACTCAGATAAGGTGGGACTAATGTACACCAGTGGCCCCTTCAGTTCTCAAGCCTTTGGACTCAAAACTGGATTATGCCACCAATTTTCCTGGGTCTCCAACTTGCAAATTGCATATTGTGGGACTTTTTGGCCTCCACAACTGAGTAAGCTAATTCCCATAACAAATCTCCTTCTCAATCTCCTCTTTCTTTCTTTCTCTCTCTCTCTCTCTCTCTCTGTATGTATGTATTTAAATATATATTTACATATATATTCACATATATATCTAACTCTTAACAAAGACTAAGTATATATACATACATTTTTGGTTCTGTTTCTCCAAAGAGCCCTGACTAATACAAGTATGTTCTCACTTCCCCTTTTCTAATTGTATTTTAATTCGTATTTTATCACTTCCATATCTCCCCAATCATTGATATCTCAGAATTTCAACCCTGTGATTTCTTTTGTTTACTTACAAATGCTAGAGAATTGAGAAATACCAGAAGTATACTGCACATTAATAACAAGACAAAAACCAAAAACAAAAATAAATTTTAAAAGCATGTAAGAGAAAAATCGTGTGTCTGTATGTGTGTGTATATTTGTATGTATATGTGTGTGTGTGTATTTCATAGCTTTGACTAAAGGTTTTCAAGGAGATGGCATATGTAACAATATTTCTTTAAAAAACATGATCACTAGTCATATTATCTGACTTAGATACACTCTATAGCTGTTGCTCCTATTCAATCCTTGATTAATGCCTTGTGAATTTTGAAGACTGATAATAAAAATTTGAATTTAAAATAGTGATATATTTATTAAAACATGATATATGCAATAAGAATTCTAATAATATTTTTTAAATACTGAGCACATAAGTAGTTTTTATTTATCGTCTCATTTCTGATCATCATCATCTGGGATAAGTATGACTAGTAACATTTACAAATGAAGCAGCTAAAGCAGAGTTGCTTAAATTCAAGTCCACTTAAATTTTGCATGCTTTTACTATGTAGATGAAAATTTGTCAGAAATGTTTGTTGGTCTGCTTCTGTGTTACTAAATGACTATTAATATGTCTAACCCTTAACCAAGACTAAAAGCATTAATTTAAATATCACATTTTTAAAAGTAATGGGTTCAGAAGTATTTAATTTGTCCATGCAGTAATTGTCTATTTAATTATCTCTTACATTTCTAATGATAAAGCTTATTTTCAAAATAGATCATGTTCTTTATCGCCAGTACATGACATTTAACAAAATGTGGTAAAGATGGAACTGACATAGCCTAGGGAAAGGGGAGGAGGCAAATGAATTATTCAAACATGCTGCCTTATAAGGGAAAATAAACAAATAAAACACTAGATATTTTGAGACAAGTTTTAAGTAGATAATGGTAGCTTGCTATTATTTTCTGATTGATTTATAATATAATTTATGATTAAAGGTACATATGTTGTGATTGAAGAGAAACACACTAGAGTACAGTTAAGTGAGGAAACTCACTCATATACATCACTTCCTGCAAGCTTCTATTCTTGCCTTGTCTGTTCATCGACATTACCTACAGTTGCTGCCAAGCAAGTGCATTTCCACAGGGAATTTGTCATCTGTTTTTGTTAATGTTTTGCCTGTTGATTTTGCTGAGTTGGCAGCCATGCTAGACACTGACTTGTAGTTATTTTTTTTTATGACAACTGAAAAAAAAATAGATGTAAGCTGTCAGTTTGCATCCATCACTCTATTATCATGAACCACTTTAGCCACGGACCTCATCTAATCCATTCCCCAGCCTTCAGGCAGGATTACATATATTTTTTAAAAGTAGCCCAAGATCTATTGGATGTTTATTCTGTTTCAAAAGCCCCAGGGAAAGACTTCCGAGCTATTTGGCATTTGTTTCAATGCCATATGGCAATTAGATTGTTTTTGTTATTTTATAATGTTAGTAAATATTTCTTAGGCATATTGGCTTTTAGTCAGTGGTAATAGAAATAGGTAGGATGAGAAGAATAAATTATACTTTAAAAGCACTAATTAACATAATTATGAAAATAATTAGAAAATTAAATTTCGAATTAAAAATCATATGACGGTTGTTTGCTGTATTATGAATTAAGTTTGAGTGGACATTACTGTATAAGGTTATTGCAGAAATCTATTTTAATCTGGGCAGTGTGTTAGCAATGTTTAGCAAATTGTTTTATAAGATAGTTGTATGTCCACCTTTATTTTTAAAAACCAATCTGTTTATCCATGATAGTAGCATTTCATGCTATCAGCTATGAGGTATGAAAGATACATTTACTTTGCATTTTCTCTAATATTTAAAGCTATTAAACTTTTAAATTTTAGCAATTTAGGGGTCGTTTAGTTGTATTTCACTTTGCTTTTTATTTGCCTTTTTCTGATGGCTAATAATATTGAAACTCATCTTATATATTCTTACACATTCGCATGTCCTCATAAAAATTGGATGTTAGGTCAGGTACAGTATAATGCGTATAATCCCAGCACTTTGGGAAAGCAAGGTGGGCAGAGCTTGAGGCTAGGAGTTCAAAATCAGCCTGAGCAATATAACAAGACCCTGTCTCTACAAAAGTTTTTCAAAATCAGCAAGGCATAGTGGCCCATGCGTGTGGTGCTAGTAGTTACTTGGGAGGCTGAGCTGGGAGGATTGCTTGAGCACAGGAGTTCAAAACTGCAATGAACTTTGATTGCACTGCTATAATTTAGCCTGGTCAACAGAGCAAGATCTTCTCTTAAAACAAAACAAAAGAAAGCAAAGGTGCAAGTTCAAGTCTTTTATTCCATTTTAACTGAGATTTGTTTTATTATGCGTTTGTAGGGATTTAAAAAAGTATTCTGAATGTGATTTTTTTCAAATGCATTATGAACATTTTTTCCCAGCCTGTGGCTTGATTTCTCACTTTCTTAACAGTGTCTTTGGATGAACAGAAAATTATAATTTTTATGATGTCCAAGTTGTAAATCACTTTTATGTTAAGCAATTTATTTTCTGTCAATCTACACATCTTTGCCTAATCTTTATTCACAAATATATTTAACTGACTTTTCTTCCAAAAAGTTTAAAGTTTTATTTTTCATATATTTTATGTTTCTTTTTTAGGGGTTCTTTGAACTTATTAAATTTATATGTTTGTAGTTTTCATCAAACTTGGAAAATTTATCATAATTAGTACTTCAAATAATTTTTTTCTGTCTCCCTAAAAAGTTGGGAACTCTAACTACGTATGTATTAAGTTGCTTCAAATCATACAGTTTTCTGTGTTTTTTTTCAAATTTTACTTTTTGTTAATTTCATACCATGTATTTTATATTTTAAGCATTATAGTTTCTGTCTCTTGATGGTTTTTTAAAAAATATCTTCCATTAATCTTAATATGTTTCGTATTTCTTCTAGATCAGATCTTAGCAAACAGTAGGTCCCTACGTAGACTAAACACAGTCTGTTGCCTCATTTTTAAAAGAAAAGTCATATTTATTTTTATCTATTTATCTATCCGTTTCTCTAATCTATGCTACAACAGCAAAATCAAATAGTTGTGAACTATTATTACCCTCTTATTTTATATGTGGCTCTTTTCAGAAAAAGTTTACTGATCCCTGCTTTAGATTTTTGAACATATGGAATACAGTTATCACAATTATTTCAGTGTCCTTTCTACCAATTCTATGACCTATGTCATTTTATGTGGATTTTATGAATTAATGAATCAAGTTTTCTTACTTCTTTGCATACATTACAAATTCTGAAATTATCCTACATATTGGGATTTAACCTAGTTTGGTACTGGTTATTTTTAGATTCTTATCAATATTTTTTAGTTTTTTTATGGAGAACAGTTTAGTTACTAATTAAGAGTACTGTTTCTTCAGGCTTATTTATTTGGTTTTACTTTTTTTAGGCCTTGCTTTGTAAGCAGGTATCATTGAACACTGAGGCAAAACCTTTCTGAGCGTTCTACCTATACCTGTGAAGATGGGGATTTCCATTCTAGTTGGTGAGAACGGGAACTATCTCTGTCCCTGAGAACCCCATTTATGTTCATATTCTTTCTGCTGGTTCTTTCCCTGGCTTCAGGGAATTTCCTCACATGCAAACATTGCTCAGTACTCTGTTAAAGTAATTTGAGTTCAACTCTCTACATTGTGTCTTTGGCCTCCCCAAACTCCAAGTTCTGCCTGGCTTCCACTTCCTGAACCTCAGTTTGAAAATTACCTCGAGGCAATGAGCTGTAACTATGGCAGTCTTCACTTTATTTTCTGTCTCTCAGATATCACTGTCTTTGATGTCTGGTATTCACATCTTGAAGATTGTTGTTTGCAATATGTTATCCAATTTCTTAGTAACTTCAGGTAAGAGGGCAAAACCCTATTATTCCATCTTGAATAGTAGTAATTGTTAAAGTTTTTTACTATTTGCTCTGTATAGGATTCTTAATGAGCTATTAATTTATTTTATCTGTTTTTAATAAACCTTGATTTTTAGACCTTCCTTGATACTGTTTAGAAGTCAGTTGTTCTTTTGAAGATAATTTACCTTTGTTCTTTCTGCTTTTAAGATATCCTGTTGTCTTCTTTTAATCAGAAGCTTAACCCAGATGTGTCTAGGTATGCTTTTCTTACATCTTCTAAAATCTCACCTTTTTTTGGTCTCTCCTTTTTTTTTCTGTATGTTATTTTCTGAAGGCTAAGTAATTATTTCAAGTTTGCCTAACCTCATATTAAGACCTTTCATGGGTATATCACTTTCAGTAATTATATTTTCGTGTTTGTGGTTTTAGGTTCTAAAATTCTTAAACATTTTTTGGTCAATATTTTATATAAATGTTTTCAAATCAAGGTGTGATGGACCTATTAGCTAAATATATACTGTATCTGTCTTGCTTTTTCATATTTTGTTTGTATGTCTAATTTTTTTTTAATGTGCCTGTTAGTTTGTAATTCAGTGTCAAATATTGAATGGAAATAGTTGTAGAAATAATTTATAGTCTACAATATTTCTTTCTTTTAGCATAAAGTTCTTAATAATTTTTATATCAAGGAACTATTGACAGTTTTATGAACCCATAAATTTCTTATCACATTAATCTTTTAAAATATGCATTATAAGTTACATAGATTTATAGAAGGAACAAATTACATTGAAATAGTTATTAACATATGTACTAGTTTGTTTTCATTCTGCTAATAAAGACATACCCCAGACTGGGAAGAAAAATAGGTTTAATGGACTTACAGTTCCACATTGCTGGGGGAGCCTCATAATCATGGAGGAAGGCAAGGAGGAGCAAGTTGATGTTTTAGATAGACGGCAGAAAGCAAAGAGACCATGTGTGCAGGAACACTCCTCCTTATAAAACCATCAGATCTCATGAGACAAAGTCTTAGGTACTGAAAATAATCCGGTTGTTTGCTACTGATATTCTTAATGGAGGAAAATTGTAAATTCAAGTTAGAGATTTTAGTGAAAACAAATATTCCATGTTTGCTCATCTGTATTAGTTTCCTCGGTAGGGCTGCTAAAATAAAATATCTCCAACAATATGGCTTAGAACAACAAAAAATGTATCATCTCAATTCTAGAAGCCAAAAGTCTAAAATCAAGGTTTGGCAGGGCCGCATTCCCTCTATAGGAATGAAAAGATGATCTGCTAAGTGAAATAAAAGTCTTCTAACAGATTAAAGTTCAGAACCTGAAGGCTTCACTGCTGAATTTTACCAACATTTAGAGGATAACCAGCACCAATCCTGCTCAAACTATTCCAAAAAATATAGAGGGAGGAACTACTTCCAAACTCATTCTAAGTGGTCAGTATTTTCCTGATACCAAAACCAAAACACATTTAGAAAACTACAGGCCGATATCATTGGTTGATTTTTTAATCATTGCCATTCTAACTGGCATAAGATAGTATTTCAATGTGGTTTTGATTTGCATTTATCTAATTACCAGTGATGATGAGCTTTTTTTCATGTTTGCTTCATGAATGTCTTCTTTTGAGAAGTGTCTGTTCATATCCTTTTCCCACTTTTTGATGGGGTTTTTGGTTTCTTTTTCTTGGAAGTTCTGTCCAGGGCAATCAGGCAAGAAAAAGAAATAAAGTGTATTCAAATAGGAAATGAGGAAGTCAAATTGTCTCTCTTTGCAGAAGACATGATTGTATATTTAGACGATCCCATCATCTCTGCTCATAATCTCCTTAAGCTGATAAGCAACTTCAGCAAAGTCTCAGGATACAAAATCAATGTGCAAAAATCACGAGCATTCATATACGCCAGTAAGAGACAAACAGAGACTCAAATCGTGAGAGAACTCCCATTCAAAATTGCTACAAAGAGAATAAAATACCTAGGAATACAACTAGCAAGGGATGTGAAGGACCTCTTTAAGAACTACAAACCACTGCCAAGGAAACAAGATAGGACACAAATGGATGGAGAAACATTCCATGCTCATGGTTAGGAAGAATCAAGATGGTGAAAATGGCCATACTAAGCAAAGTAATTTATAGATTCAATGCTATCCCCACCAAGCTACCAATGACTTTCTTCACAGAATTGGGAAAAAAAAACACCTTAAACTTTATATAGAATCAAAAAGAGCCCACATAGCCGAGATAATCCTAAGCAAAAACAAACAAACAACAAAAAAAAACAGGAAAAACAAAAAACAAAGCCGGAGGCATCAAAAGAACAGAGGCCTCAGAAATAATGCCACACATCTATAACCATCCGATCTTTGACAACCTGACAAAAACAAGCAATGGGGAAAGGATTCCCTATTTAATAAATGGTGTTGTGAAAACCGGATAGCCATATGCAGAAACCTGAAACTGGATCCCTTCCTTACACCTTATACAAAAATTAACTCCAGATGGATTAAATATTTAAATATAAGAACTAACACCATAAAAACTCGAAGAAAACCTAGGCAATACCATTCAGGACATAGGCATGGGCAAGGACTTCATGAGTAAAACACCAAAGGCAATGACAAAAAAAAGCCAAAATAGATAAATGGGATCTAATTAATCTAAAGCTTCTGCACAGCAAAAAAAATCTATCATTAGGGTGAACCAGCAGCCAATTGAATGAAAAATTTTTTTGAAATCTACCCATCTGACAAAAGGCTAATATCCAGAATCTACAAAGAATTTAAACAAATTTACATTTTGTCTTTTACTTAAGGTGAGTAGTATGCTCACCATAGTAAACAGTGCTTATTCAATGTACTTACTAATTACTAGTGAGTTTTATACCTTCAGATGACTTCTTATTGCTCATTAATATCCTTTTCTTTCTGATTGAACTATCTCCTTTAGCATTTCTTGTAGGACAATTCTGGTGTTGATAAAACCCCTCTGCTTTAGTTTCTCTGGGAAAGTATTTATTTCTCCTTCATGTTTGAAGAATGCTTTTGCTGAATGTGCTATTCTAGGGTAAAAGTTTATTTGTTTGTTTGTTTGTTTTTCCTTTAGCATTTTAAATATGTCATGCCTCTCTCTCCTGGTCTGTAAGGTTTCTACTGTAAAGTTGACTGCTGAACCTACTGGAGCTCCATTGTATTTTTTGTTTGTTTGTTTGTTTTTTTCTTGCTGTTTTTAGAATCCTTTCTTTGTTCTTGACCTTTGGCAGTTTTATTATTAAATGCTTTGAGATAGTCTTCTTTGGGTTAAATCTGCTTGGTGTTCTGTAACTTTCTTGTACTTGAATATTGGTATCTTTCTCTGGGTTTGGGAATATTTCTTTCTCTATGTTTGTCCTTATCCCTTGGAATGAACTTTCTACTCCTATCTCTGTATCTCCTCATTAAGGCCAATACCTCTTAGGTTTTCACTTTTGAGGCTATTTTCCAAATCTTCTAGGGATGCTCCATTCTTTTTTATTTATGTATTTTTATTTTGTCTCCTTTGACTATGCATTTGCAAATAACCTGTCTTGAATCTCACTTTCTTATGCTTGATCAGTTTTGTTGAGACTCTGATGCATTTTCAGTATGTCATCTGCATTTTTCAGATCTAGAATTTCTGCTTAATAATTTTTAATTATTTAAATATTTTTGTTAAATTTATCTGATAGAATTCTGAATTCCTTCTCTGTGTTATCTTGAATTTCTGAGTTTCCCCAGCACAAGAATTTTAAATTCTGAAACGATGCATATCTCTGTTTCTCCAGAATTAGCCCCTGCTTCCTTATTGAGTTCATTTATTGAGATGATATTTTCCTCATGATCATGATACTTGCAAATGTCTCTGGGTGTCTAGGCACTGAAAAATTAGGTATTTATGTAGGTTTTCAGAGTCAGGGTTTCTTTGTATGCATCTTTCTTGGGAATACTTTCTGGGTGTTTGAAAGGACTACCCATCTTTGGTATTGTGATTTAAGCTGTATTTGCATTAGGGGGAAGCCCAAGCTCAGCAAGCTCAGTAACACTGTGGTTCTTGCAGACTTATAAACATACCTCCTTGGTGGTCTTACATAACATCTGGAAGAATTCTCTGGATTACCAGGCAAAGACTCTTGTCCTCCTCTCTTACCTTCTTCCAAACAAATGTAGTCTCCTTGTCTCTGCTGAGCCATCTGGAGCTGGGGGTGAGGTGGCACAAACATCTCTGTGGCCACTACTACTAGTACTGCACTGGATCAGACCAGCCTTAGGTTTCACCCAAGGCCTACTGTAACCACCACCTGGCTACGATCTGTGTTTTCTCAAGGCCCTAGGTCTCTACAATAAGCAGATGATCAATCCAACCAGGCTTATATACTTCCCTTCAAGGAAGCAAGTTCCCTAGGCTCTGGGAAAGTCCAAAGATACCATCCAGGAACCAAGGACTGATTCAGAAAATGGCTTAGAAATTTACCTGCACAGTTAGTGTTGGAAAATGGATGGTACAAGCACTCTCTCAACCACCCCAGCTAATGTCTTAATAGGTTGTATGGCCCCCAAGTCCACTGTCTCTGAGCCCAGCTCAGCACTAGAACTCATCTAAAAGTCTTTGTGGCCTAGACTCTTTTCAGTTATTGAGGGCTCCCAAGCAGTTTAGTTTGTGGTGGTGTGGCTTGCCGGAACTCAAGTTTCATCACTGATTTGGGGTATCTTCCTCTGGCTAGTGCTTGTCTAAATGCCCTCTTTGTGGGTGGGCAGTGGCTGAATTTATCAGGGTTTTGCTTTCAACTGTGATAAGGTAGCACTGAGTTCAGTGCAAACAAAATATCACAATTGCTACACTCTCCCTCTCCAATCACACATTCTGTCTCCACAGCACATGACCACACTCTTGGCAGTTGGGGAAGTGGTGGCATCAATGATTCAAGACTGTCTTTTCCATCTTTTACAGTGCCTCTTTGAGCAATATAAAGTTAAAACCAGTTATCACAAGTGTTTGCCTGATTTTTGGTTCTTATGAAGGTGCTTCTTTGAGTTGAGTTGTTAAAGTTGGTATCCCGTTTTGGGAGATGATCAATGTGACTGCTGTATGGCCATACTACTCTGCCCTTCCTATATTTAAACATTTGACCAGATTATTTTAATACATTTTTTCTTTCATTAGCAAACATAGATTAAATGGTTATCAAATGGTACAATAATTTAAATAGCTATTGTCATTTTAATAATTTATAGTTTAATATTTTAGAGCAGTACTGTATGACATTTTAAAACAGTTTATTATTAAATGTCACTTTAAATATTGACAAGTTTTCAGATAATCGCTATAATAGTCACTTCACATTTCAATGACAGTTGGAGATCAAGCATGCAGAAATATATATTGGAGGAAATATGCTTATGTTTTTAGAGAGAAAAATTCTTTGCTTCAGCTGGAAAAGTTGCAAAGGTTTGTATTTCTTAAACACAGAAATGTGTGTAAGAAAATACATGAAGAGGTGGAAAATGTAACTAGAAAATTGAAAATGTATTTTTCACTTCATCTTGGCAGTTTTTCATTCATGATATTCAGGACATAGCCAGCATGATAAAAAAAGATACACATAATGCAGAATAAAAGCCAAGCTGAGAAATGCAAACCCATAGCAATCAGAATATTACTGACTAGTCAGGTCATTTGAGGACCTTTAGATTACAAACATGCCTGATGTTTCAGAATCTGAATATGTCAGAGAAGGAAATTTGGATGTGCGCTAAGATTTGATGGTGAATTTAAAAGACGATTTTCTCAAAATGTATGAAAGATTAGGGTTGAATTAATAAATTGAAGAAATACAGATTTTAAAAACTGTCGCTTTCTATCTAGACATTTATTCTTTAAATCCTACTTATAATATACACTCTGTGTTTTGAATGCCTTTTTCATCATTTCTTTTTAACTATCAATATCAACTTCCTCCCTCTGTCTCTTTTCCCTTACAAAACACAAACAGAACAAAACAACTTTTTAAAATTGGTGTTCAAAGACACAAAGAAATCTAATGAATTGTATTATGAATTTTCATGTTTTTATTAAAAGTATCAACAATTACCAATATTATGCAATTCTTTTTTATATGGTCTTATGCATAATATTTTTTCTAAGTGTTTCAAATGAATTTTTGCCTATTGTATGAATTTACCTGTGTATCGGAATGTATTATTAATAGGGAATTATTTTCATTTCATGATGATTTTACAGTGTATACATATTTCAAAGTTCCTATATTTTCATACTTTAAATATAGGAAATATATGTCTGTTATACAGCAAAAAAATAGAAAATAAAAAATATATAGAAAATAGATATTATACATATTTTGTTACATTAATATCAAGGTATTCTATGCATTTTACTAATATTAGAGATGATACCTTTCAATTTAGTTTTTAATTTTTTTGCTATTATATAAAATATAAACTGTTATAATATTGACTATCCAGTAACCATATAACATTCCCTGATAAATTTTAATAGTTGGTTGTTCTGAAATTGCTGCATATAAAAATGGTTTCCATTTTTTCTCTTTTTATATTTGTTATGCTGGAGTTCAATGGCATGATCTCCACTCACTGAAACCTCTGCCTCCCAGGTTCAAGTGATTGTCCTGCCTCAATTGCCCCAGCAGCTGGGATTACAGGCAGCTATTTTTGTATTTTTAGTAGAGACAATCCTTTCAAGCCAGTTATAATCCACTGGCTAGGATTTTTTAAACAATGTTGAATGCAAGTAATAGTAAAATGCCTTACAATTTTCCTGAATTTGTTGGGAAAACATCAATTTTTTTTTATTATTATGATATTGGTTGTAGCTTTTAGCTAGATTCACTTTTTGAAACTGAAGGGGAATTACTATTTCAGGCTTGTATGCAGAATCTTAAATTTTTTTTTAGTTTTGTATATTTTGTTAAATCATGAATATGTATTGGATTTTATGAAAATTTGTTTTCCTT
Source organism: Saimiri boliviensis (assembly GCF_048565385.1). Taxonomy (NCBI): domain Eukaryota; kingdom Metazoa; phylum Chordata; class Mammalia; order Primates; family Cebidae; genus Saimiri; species Saimiri boliviensis. The sequence continues at coordinate 31,492,372 of NC_133458.1, forward strand.
GGTTATTGAAAAGATGATATGTTTCTCTTCTTAGTTTCTTTGAAGTGGCATCTTTCTAATGTTAAACAAGTCAGGCATTCCTGAAATAAATCTCACTTTGTCATGAAATATAAATGTTTCTACATATGAATACATTCAATTTACTTCGGCATCTATATTGTGAACGGCTTATTTTGGAGATTGTTTTTTGCTTGTTTTTCTTGCAATTCCCTTTTCAGGTTTTAGTATTAAAATTATGCTGGACTCATAAAAGAAGTTTAAAAGTGTTCTATTTTTCTTCTATTCTCTATCTCATTTTATATGTATTGTAAATGTTTCTTCAGAAATATTCGTAAAATTTAAATAGTGAAGTTATTTAAGGCTGCATATTTCTTTATGAGACAAATTTTATTACACTCTTGTTGCTTTAGTAATCTTAATTTACTTTGAATATGTTAAAACCTAAATTCCTTTCATCAAAAACAACACAGTTTGCCCCATATGACCAGAAAATCTTTATATACCTTATCCTATTTTTCTCAATTGTTCTTTTCGTTTGGTTCCATGATTCTAAATAAAAGTAATTAACTTGCAGGACATGTGAAGGCATTTAAATTATGCAAGGACCCATAGAAAGGAGAAATTTACATAATTGAGAGCCTACAAAACATCCGTAGTCTATAATTTTATGCCTTAGAGTCTAAATAGCAGTGTGTAAATAACACAGAATTCCAAAGATTAAAGTTCTTAATTAGACCTACTGAACACCTAATAAATAGCTAAATGTTTTCTGTATTTTCTTATTATAACCTGAATATTGTGAAAGTTATAATGCAGGTACACATTTTTGAAAACTATAAGTTACTGGCTGATGAAATAGTCTCATTACTTTGTCATATTATTGAGGTGCCTGTGATTTTCTGATTCTCAGAGCAAGTATAATTACAATAACTACAATTTCCTAAACTTTTTGCATCATGTAATATATTACATATTAGTAGTCTGTTCTTAATTTCTGCAACAATAGTCTTTATCATTGTCTCCAGTTTATCTGAGATTTCAAGATGTTAAATAATTTTTCTATAGCTACACCGTTCGGGAGATGGAGACAACCTTACAATCTGAGCCCTCCCCTGCCTTCCTGCTATTTAGGTGGGAACTAATCTCATTCTTTCTACCCTCTAACCATGATCACATTTGTTCTCCGCAAGGAGCGGAAACCAGGCTTTATCTTCATCCACTAGATAATAAATTTTCAGAAATGAATACATTCCACAGAATAAATTTCACTGGTGCATTTTAGGTATATTTATTACCCTCAAGGAAACTAATGTTTCTTCAGTTAATATCCATTTATATTAAGCAAAACTCAGCCATGCTGTGAAAATTTGATTCTCTGGGTGAAGAGTACTAACCATGTCAAAGTTATTGTTCTTTCAAGCAGTAATTTGTATCACTGTGATGACCTAAAGCATTGTAGTACTTTTTCATAGTACTTAATTACTCTTTCCATGAGCAAAAAAGATTTTAAAATAAAATAAAGAGGTTTAACTGGGTAGTAATGGGACTGAGGGTGAAAGCCAATGTATTTTTGAAAGAAAATATTCTGGTTTTTTTTTTTTTTTTTTTTTTACTCCTGTTCCTGGGAGAGGTATCACAAAATCATTACACGTGATTTTATTCAAGAAGCTCAACAAACCCCAAGAAGAAAACACGAACCACACCAAAGTATTTTATAATAAAATTGCTGTAAACCATGAGAAAGAAAAAAATCTTAAAATCAGCCAAAGAAGAAAGTTTCATTACATACAGAGGAAAAAAGATCAGAATTAATAATGACTTCTCATCTGAAACAATGAAAGTCATAAGACAGTGAAATGACATCTTCAAGTTGCTGAACACTGGTCTTACAAGCTAAGATGTTACTCAAAAGTGGAACACTTTATAATTCATTTTTCTTGCCATTGCCTAGCACAGAAACTTAGGATATATTTGGTAAATGATGCTTCACTGAATACATGAATTGCTATGTATGAATTGAACTCAAAGCATTTATCCTCTACACTATCTTCTAACCAAATAAGCTGGTCAGCCCCCAGGCCACTATCATTAAAATACTGATGTTTGTCCTAAAGTTGCAAGATTCTCTCCCCATAGTTAAGAATTAAAGATACAGATCTGAAATCAATAAGTTGTATAGGAGAAGGCTTAGAGATACAACTGTCTCAATAGATTTTAAAAGTGGTAAAATATTTTTTATTACTTCTGTTTTCATTTGACTTGTTTATTTTTACAAGAGTCTAATGAGGTGATATTATTTGTGGTTTTGCTAATAAGAAAACTAAAGGTAACAAAACATAATGTAAGATGGACAGAAAACACTGTAGACGTTAGACATACTTATCATAGAACATTTGGCAAATGTGGAATAGTCTAAGGAAACTATATTTAAAATACTCAATTCTATCATCTCAATGTGAGTACCATTACTAATTTTGATGTTTTCCTTCAAACATTTTAAAATTCAAATTTAGTTAAATTTATTGGAGAGATAATTCAACTCTAAGATTTATACATTAATCAGAGTTCAATTCACTCAAAGAATGTTTGTAAAATAATAGATTTCCTTTAATTGTATAAAGCAAATCTTTATCTATAATCAAGCACATTCTTTAATGTTTAGCACGATTATACATTCATTGCAATAGGTAGTTTTTGAAATTCATGATTAATATATAGTTTGTAAATGGGAAAAATGAATTCAAACCCAAATCCTTTTTATTACAGATCTTGCTATCATAATTATTGTGGTATTCCTTCTAATAAAATTGTACCTCAAATACCAATCATGATTTTTGGAGTAGCAGAAACAAGGCTAAGACTACCAATGATGTAAATATTAAGGATGGTAAACAAACAAAAAAATAAAAAGTCAGACTTAAGTATTTAAGTTAGTTATTTTTCTCTGTCTTGGGTAGTACTTCTAATTAAAACTGATACTGTTAACTATGGAGAATTCAGGAACTTTGTTGTCGTTGCTTTTAACTAGTAATATTGAAATTCAGGCTGAAAAATTTGATTACTTAACAAAACAGAGGATAGAAATGTTAATACTTCTCTATTTTTGTCATTGAATATATTTTTCCCAGAAAAACAACTAGTACCAAATCTGATTAACATATATAATTAAGTGACTGTGATATGATTATAACCTTTCCAAAGAGAAAGACAAATTGTACTTTGATAGTTGACTTTTTTCTACAATTAGAGAAAAACAATTATCTCATATTTTTATAAATGTGAAGGTGGATTGCCTAGAATGGTAAATTTGCTCCAATTTAGGAATGCACATAATGCCTTTCCAAAATTATTTCTATTGGTTCATGCTTGCATACTTTTGAAGTCCATAACTTGTTCTAATTTTGTTGGCATATATTCAAATTCATATGCAATGTCTTTTGCAAAGTCATTCAGAGAATATAGAATGGAACAATGTGCTCAAATGAACAATATTATCTCTGCTTCACAGATGACAGAACTGAAACAGAAAAGCGAAATGACATGCTCAATGCCACAGAAAGAGTCAATGGCAAAAACAGGATTAGAACTCACTGTCCGTAATTTCCAAGACTGAATGTTGGCAGAACTACTCTTATATTTAACTAAAGATACTTGTTAACTTTGCAAACTCCAAAACAGAAGTCTATGTATAATACTGGTATGAAAATAAGACTAAACTTCCATTTAGAAAAAAACACGATACCTAAATTTTCATCACAATTTGAAATATATTTGGATACAGTATGTGGTGCATGGTGTACTTAATTTTGAAAGTGAAAGGTACTATAAGTAAAGATATACATATTCACATATTTTTGTAATTAAAGCAGAATATTATTCATGTCCTATTTAGTGCAAACCAAACCATTTCTAATGTTCAATGTTTTTCATCTAAAAGTGATCACATCATGTGTTCCACCCATCATGTGAATAGCTAGAAATGTAATCATGTAAATATTGTATTTTGTCCTGAAAATAGAGTCTTAAATTTATTGCTGCTGCATTAATATTCAAACCTGATTCCCAAGACACTAACAATTATAATTTCCATTTATATAACATTTCATAATCTGAGCTTATATAGTTCAGGGAGAGTTACAAATTCTCTAAATGACTATTGTCCCAAGACAATGGTTTTCAGAATACTCAGAGACCCCTGATTCTAAGGACTCCTAGACATTTGCACCCTATACACACTCATGTTTTCATGGGTATGCAGTATTCTAAAGATTGCATCACATTTGACAGCATTATTACTTTCATGGTTAATCTGAGTACTTATGATAACGTGGACTTTGACTACTTTGGGCTATTGAAACTATCTGGACACTAGCCTTGAGGCAACTCAATGTGTTTATGTGATCAGAGCTGACATGGTTTTGGAACCTGCAGCGGTAGAGAAGGCATTCACCTATGGCAATTTCTTGGTTGTAGTGGCTTCCTAGTTACTTCAATGGGATGTATACATTTTTTTACATCTGAACCCCAACCAATGAGCTGTGTCTTTTCTATAATTAGAAAAAGATATTTCCTAATGATCACCATTCAAACTGGTGTGAGGTGGTATCTCAATGTAGTTTTGATTTGCATTTGTCTAATGACCAGTGATGATGAGCATGTTTTCATATGTTTGCTTGCCACATGTATGTCTTCTTTTGTAAAGGGTCTGTTGATATCCTTTGCCCACTTTTGAATGGGCTTGTTTGTTTTTTTCTTATAAATCTGTTTTAGTTCTTTGTAAATTCTGGGTATCAGCCCTTTGTCGGATGGATAGATTGCAAAAATTTTTTCCCATTCTGTTGGTTGTCGATTCACTCTAATGACTGTTTCTTTTGCCACACAGAAGCTGTGGAGTTTGATTAGGTCCCATTTGTCTATTTTGGCTTTTGTTGCCAATGCTTTTCGTGTTTTGGTCATGAAGTCCTTGCCTACACCTATGTCCTAAATGGTTTTGCCTAGATTTTCTTCTAGGGTTTTTATGGTGTTAGGTCTTATGTTTAAGTCTTTAATCCATCTGGAGTTAATTTTAGTGTAAGGTGTAAGGAAGGGATCCATTTTCTGCTTTCTGCACGTGGCTAGCCAGTTTTCTCAACACCATTTATTAAACAGGGAATCCTTTCCCCATTGCTTGTTTTTGTCAAGTTTGTCTAAGATTGGATGGTTGTAGATATGTTGTGTTGCTTCTGAGGCCTCTGCTCTGTTCCATTGGTCTGTATCTCTGTTTTGGTAGCAGTAGCATGCTGCTGAAAATCAAACACCACATGTTCTCACTCATAGGCGGGTGTTGAACAATGAGAACACATGGACACAGGGAGGGGAACACTATACACTGGGGTCTGTCAGGGGGTAATAGGGGAGGGACAGTGGAGAGGGGAGTTGGGGAGGGACAGTGGAAGGGGTAGTTGGGGAGAGATAGCATGGGGAGAAATGCCAGATATAGGTGAAGGGGAGGAAGGCAGCAAATCACACTGCCTTGTGTATACGTATGCAACAATCTTGCATGTTCTTCAAATGTACCCCAAAACCTAAAATGCAATTAAAAAAAGAATTTAAAATAAATAAATAAATAAAAATAAAATAATGAAGCATTAAAAAAAAAGATATTTCCATGTTGGAAAGGACTAAAGTTAAGATTTATATGTTCCACTCTAGACATGCTAAATCACAGAAATCTGTATTTTGTATCAAACTTCCCAAACAAGTACAGTAATTGGCCGGATTTTTGAACTGTAATTTAAACAATGGGTAATTCATTGAAGCCATGAAATAGATGAGATATATATATTAAAAAGAATTATCTGGTTTTCTATTGTAAATTGATCATGTGATAGAGTATTAGGTCATAGAAAAAATGTAGTAATATGTCAATAAGACAGTCAAAATATTATGAAATAATATCAGTGGGCAAATATGATTATGATTCAAAAACCATTTTATGTGATCCTCTTTGTGTTTTATGTGCATCTCCACAGTTATAATATACTTTCCCTGCACATGAGGCAATATGTTAACTTCTCTTCCGGGGTCCACAAGGGGCATGGTTTCAAAGGCAAGAACTTCCTAGCACCATGCCTCCATCCACCTCCCCTATCTGAGAATCTGGAGTTCTTCGTCTAACTTTCCCAGCGTGTACTGGGGCTACGTAAAATTTCAGGTGTGCTCCCTTGTTTAAAAAGACCATCAAAAGCCTTGGAAGGAGAGGCTCTGTTCTGGTTCCAAGCAAGCAATCTGGGATCAGAGTCAAAAATCAATCACTCCAGAGGAAGTTTGAAAGAACATGAATGGGACGGAATAACTCCAGAGTTAAAACTCCACTGTACCTTTACTGCCTGGATTTCCCTCTCTGGGATCCCCTCCCACAAAAGCGTGGGAGCTTTCTCTACTTCTCTCTCTCTCTCTGCCTAATGAAACACTCTCTGCAAAACTCTTTGAGTCCGCAATATTTATACAAACAGTAAGCCAACCGCATCTCCAGGAACTCTTTCCCCATTCCTGGGGCAAGGGAGGCTAAAAAGGTGAGAGTCCGGTTACACACAGATATATTACAATCTAATATTTCATAAGTGCTGTCTTGACCCGGTTTTGAGATCATTGACAAAAAATCTTCAAGTTCCTTTTGCCAAGCTGTTTGCTAAACCTATACCCCAATGGTTTATCTTATTGGGCTTTACTGCTCCTGGTTTACTACATATGTACCCAACTGCGGAAAACCTAGAAGTCACATATTAAAGAATGGCCCTTCCTTCATTGGGCCCATAGAATTATTCAAAATTCTCCATTCATAACAAGCCCTCCAAACCTTACTCACTCGCTTCACTTGCCTGATATAAGCCTCCTCCTAGGTTTCCAGCTTACTGTTACCTTTTTTCTGGGTGCAATTCCTATGTAGCCCTACCCCTCAGCCTCCTCTTGTATGGAACTATAAATAATAAAGAATTCTGCCTTTCATTTTTCTGAAGTCATTGTTGTTATGTCCTGCCATCATCATAATCTAACAAATCTTGAAAAAAATAAAACACCTTATAGATAATTTTTTTTTTCTTGTGTCCATACTACTGGAAATGGTAGAATATGTAGAAAAGCTCATTAACTATTATTTATATTAAATTTGAATATATATAAATATATTATTTATATTAAATTTAAACTAATATTTATATTAAATTAGAATTAATGTATCTTCTACACTAATTCTAATTCCTGTAGGTGACAAAACAACATCTTGTACTGAGTGTAGAACCAATAAATATGGATCCGATATCAGGGATGTTCAATCTTTTGGCTTCTCTGGCCACATTGGAAGAGGAATTGTCCTGGGCCACATATAAAATACAAGGACACTAACGAAAGCTGATGAGCTAAAAAAAATTGCAAGAAAAATCTCATAATATTTTAAGAACATTTATGAATTTGTATTGGGCTGCATTCAAAGCTGTCCTGGGCCGTGTGCAGCTCACAGGCTGCAGATTAGACAAACTTGTGTCAGATAAAGGCATTTATTTAATAATGATGGAAGAGGTTAGTGATATGATATATTAACAAGTATATGTAAAGTTTTTTGAAAGTTATAATAATCAATTTTCTTTATATTTGAACATCTGTTTATTTTGATTTTGAATTTTGATTTTAATTTTTTCTATTTCCTACAATTACTGTACTCATATTGACATTTGCAAATTTCCTTTTCCTAGAGCATGACATTTACTATCTTCTAACATGTTATGTAATCAATATTTCTGTTATATGTGTTGTTTGTAGTCTATCTACTATTTCTCCTCCCTCATTATAATATAAGCTTCACCCAAACTGGGACTGTTTTATGTTATGATCACTAGTGTAAGAAAGTATGTAGTTCAGTGCTTGTCACATAGTATGTGGCACTTATTTTTGTGTGTTAATAGATAAAATAAGTTGTAAATTGGAGAACTATATTTTCTGTAGTGTTTATTATTGCTAAATATATTACAGATAATTGATATACTATGTTTGGCACATGAAAGGCTATTAAAACATTTTAGGTATTATTCTTACGATTAAGAGTTTAAAAAAACAAACAAACAAACAACAGACTCACTAGCCGAATAGTTGTGTTTTCCAATGAATGACTAGTAAAATTTCTATGAGTTAGTTAGGTAAAGCCCTGAGATTGGCAAAATATAAAGACTTCTTCTCTAAATATGACATTTACCAAACTAGAAAAAATAAAAATGGGGAATAGAAGTTAGAAAACAGAAAGCCCAAATACTACCAGAAATTTAAAATTACTAGGGAAAGACATGGCATGTTTCAAATTGAAAAACAATGAATACTTTTCCTGATTATAAGTTCCTCAATATCATATATGTTGAGGTTGGGAAATAACAGCAAGTACGTATGTATATATATATAATTACATGTCTATGTTTATTTACAATACCCATAAATACGTTAGTTTGGGGGGTATATTTTCTTCACAATCAAACATGTCTTCTGTTAACAGAGACAGTTTTATGCCCTTTTCCCTATCTTCACAATTTTTATTTCTTTTTATTGTCTTATTCCACTAGCTAAGATCACCATATGATGTTCCATAGATATGGTAACAAAAGACGTCTTGCCTATTTTCATTTTTAAAGGTAATTATGTAGTTTCTCACAAGGACGCATGATAAGAGCTGAAGTTTTTTTGCAGATATTCTCTATAAAGTTGAGGAATTTTCCTCTATTCCAAGTCTGCTGAGATTTTAATGATAAATGGATGTCAGAATTTTCCAAATGCTTTTTCTGCCTCAATTTAATATAACTATGTAGGTTCACTTCTGTATTCCATTGATGTGGTAGATTACACTGAGTTTTTAAAAATTGAGCCATCCTCACATACTTGTAACCTCCCATTTTGTAATGATATATATATGTTTCAATACATTTTTAGTTTGATTTGCTATTATTTTTATTGTTGTTTTTATGTAAAAGTAATTTATACTGTAGTGATAAATAACTGATATAATTATACTTTTTGTTGCTATTGTAAATGGTATCTCATTTTAAATTATTATTAATACTGCAATATAAACGAAAGTGGCTTTTATATATTGATCCAGCAAAATTGCTGAACTACCTAAAATTGATTGTGCTTTCCAGTGTATATGAGCATATCACTTATGAAAAATACTTGTAACTTAATTTTTAAATCCCATTAACTCTTCTTTTTGCCATATTACAATATATAAAGTGGATTTTCTGATCATACAATGTTCAGAAATAATAATAACAGGTTTTCCTATCCTCTTCTTTATTATAAAAGAATTTTTTTTTTTTTGAGATAGAATTTCACTCTGCCAGGTTGGAGTGTAGTGGCACAATATCGGCTCACTGAAACTTCCACCTCCTGGGTTCAAGTGATTCTCCTGCCTCAGCCTCCTGAGTGGCTAGGACTCCAGGCACATGCCACCACACCTGGCTAACTTTTTTGTATTTTTAGTGGAGACAGCGTTTCACCGTGTTAGCCAGGATGGTCTTCATCTCCTAACCTCGTGATCCATGCGTCTCAGGCTCCCAAAGTGCTGAGCTTACAGGTGTAAGAAAAAATTCCAATAACTAAACTATTTAATGACTTAATTTTTTCTCTTTACTTCTGATTATGCAAATATGAATATAGCATAAATTTGAGAATAAAGGTCAAAATTGTGATCAACTGACAGGAATATCTCAAGAAAATAGACAAAATCCTAACAAAAAATTGTGCAAGATTGCCATTGTGGAAAGTTTAAAACTTCATTAAAGTTATTACAGAAGACCACCCATATTTATGTATTTTTATGATTTACAAATGATGGCTTATACTTGGCTAAATAAAATCTTTGGGATTTCAGAGGAAAATGGATTAGGAATCTTAACTCCAGAGAAAATTGATACTTGCTTATTCCGCACACCAGGGGGCAATAACAACCTTGAATCACATTAGGTTAAGCCTATTTGTGGCTTTTTTTCTTTGAAGAGGGTAAACCACAAAACCAGTAAGTACAGTTCTATGGTGACAAAATTCTCAAAGGACACTAATATTTTCCATGAGCATGTGAACAAAGTATTTTTTCACTGGGATATTTGCAGGAAGACATATCTGTCAACACTTACCCTGTCAATAAGGGTGTAGCACCCTCCCTTGAGTGTCCCATACATAAGTGTTTCATTACAGCCCAAGCATGCTTAAGTGTGAGTAAAGCCTAATATTCCAATCCTCAGTGGTTATCATTCTCTCAAAGGGTGATTTAGCAATTGTTTCGAGCAAGTTCTTATTGTTATACTTTATCCTTCAATTACTTCAATTAATTATAACCTGTTTTCTGATTGACTTATGATTGACAGTCTCCTTGCAAACTACATCAAAAATAATTTTTATTGAATATTAACTATTTGCAGCATATGCCAGTTAAATTGGAATAAAACATATAATATGCAGGATACAAATACTGACTGCTCATCTATAGTTATAAACTACTAAGTATAATAAACTGCTAGTGTCAAAATAAATATTAAAAAGTCATACATCAAAAGATGCATATTGAGAATAAATTTATCTAATAGTATACACTAGTGTAGCAGGAAAAAATGAAGTTATAATCAAAGTAGAATTCAATGAATTGGAAACAAATTTCTAGTGACACAATAGATCAAACTTGTTTTGAAAGAAAGCAATGAATGTAAGTTGCTTTCTTAGAAAAATAAAGTAAAAGTAAATATTTTCCAGTACCCTCAGTCATATACAATTTGGTTGTAAAGATATTGTTTACCCAATATCTCCAACTAGTGTAAAGATGCTGGGTAGTTCACAGAAGAGATTCTGCTTTATTCTATTTCTTTCTTAAAATACTTTGCTATATTTGTTTTACCATATTATCTCATTTGTGGGGCTCTGTGATTATTTACTTCTGAAATTACTTCAAACATATGAACACCAAAAAAATGATTGATTTAAAACATGAAATTTGGCAAATGATTACACATAATGTGCTCTAATTACTTGCAATGGAGCTTTTATCCTATGAATTTTTCATAAGGATAAAAACAGTGCAGTAAGTAATTAATTGGTGATTTTTTTCATTTAAACAGTGAATATATTTGTAACTTATAGATTAAGACAGTTGTTCTGGTGTACTGAAATTATAGTACATTTTCAAATGTTATGTAAATAAATCATTAAAACTATTGGGGTCTCCCAAGTCAATCATGCAAATTTATGTAAAACAGCTATAATTATTTTTACCATGGGCTTAATGAGGTTTTTTTAAATCTCATTTAGATTTAGAAATCTTAATGAGATTTTGTAAATTTTATATCCTGTGTTCACATATGATACATTTTCCTTAAAACATATGTGCATTTAACATAATATGAGATTGTAAACACCAGTCAACTAAAATCAAGGCTGTCTTTCGTTTAGGACAACTTTTATCTTTTTCATCTCATGCAATAAAGAGATTTTTAAATATATTTCAGTTACTTTCAAGGACATTTCTATAAGCTTTTTGATATGTTAGAGGTATTAAATTGTGAGCAATTGAAGAAAAAGTAAAAGGAGGAGGAAGAGGAAGGAGGGAAGGAGGAGGAGGAGAAATAAAAGAGGAAATTTTATGGACCAGCAAGACAGGCTGAATTCATAATAGCAGATACCACTGATTTTTAACAATGCAATTGAATATTATGATTTTTAAAATGCAAATATTGAATATATTTGCTTGGAAGCAAATAATGACTTTTAGGTATAATTTATTTTATTTAAAACATAATATACCGTGCAACAGCAATTGAAGTCTACATACACCTTGACTTATAAGCAGTATTTGCTCAGCATCAGGAGAATTTTAAGTTATCAATACTGTGATTAAATACATATTTAATTAAATGTTCTATTAATTTGTATTAGTTTTCTAGAGGGGCTTTAATAATTTACCACTAACTGGTGGCTTCAAACAACAGAAATATCTTTTTTCTGAGTTCTAAAGACCAGAATTCTGAAATGGTGGCTTTGTATGGCTTAGCTGTCTCTGAAGTCTGTCAGGAAGGAATAAAGCAGTCACTGATTTAAAGCAAGCTCAGAATTTAGCAAGTCAAGTTGCAATGGATTTCAGGGCTTCGGTACAACTCTCTGTGGTATCTTCCTTCAAGAGTCATTCTTTCTCTTTCATGAAGGATACTGCATGTGCATAGCTGAGTAATTCTATCAGCCCATTTTTGCCTATAGATTCCCAGAAGATTGACAGCCTTCCTCTATTTTGTCCTATCTCTGTCCCCTTCAGTCCAAGCTGAAAGTGCTTCTGAAGATATAACATTATTAAAGACTTCGTTGGTCTTCTATGTATGTCCAGGGGCTCCTTACCATTGCGTAATAGCATTCTCCGCAGACTCTAGCTGGATAACTCCATCTCTATTCCCTACCTCTGCTGAGATGGTTGACTGAATCCATTAAACATATAACTAATCTCTTTAGCATATGACCACATTCTGGCTCTTATTTCCCAAGGACAATATCTGGATAGGCTGAGAATTTCCGAAACCCTCAAGTGCTTTTTCCTTCTTGCATTAGGAATTTCTTCCTTCATTTATCTCTTTCCTCTCATCTTTTACAATAAGCATCAAGAAGATACCAGACTACATTTTTTACACTTTGTTTGGAAACGTCCTCAGCTAAATATGCAAGTGCATTGCTTACAAGTTTTGTTTTCCACTCAACAGAGCACAATTCAGCCAGAATTTTTGTCATTTTGTGATGTGGATCACCTTCTCTCCAGTGTCCAATAACATGATATTAAGTTTCTTCCTCTTATTTCCTTTAAGGCGATTATTTCCACCAACATTCTGATTATGATGATATATGCATTCTCTAAAACAATAAAAGCTTTCTGTACCATTATCTTAACTTAGCTTTTGAAACTTCAACACAGTCACCTTTAACATCTATATATAATGTATCGACTTACCAGCCACAATTTGGAAACAATTTTAATCAGATAATTAGAAGTTAATAACAACAAAGTCTTCAAATTTTATACTAATAGAGAATAATATTCTTGAGAGAGACTTAAGAGAACCTGTGGCTTTCCTTGACAAGGTGTTTTGATGGCATATACTTGAGTATTTTTATTTTAGTTTCAGACATTAAATCTAAAACTTCCACTTGATCACCTATTCCTTGTCCTGCCATAGTCCATGTAAGAACCATTAAGATGAGAACAAGAAAGAAGCTACTGTACTTGAATAATAAAAGTCTTTGAATGTGAATTTTAACAGATACTATCACAGAAAGAATAAATATATAAAACAGACATTGGGGAATTAAGTAGAGAGGCTAGAAAATAAAGAAGTAGAGAAAGAAAATATAGTCTATTTAATCAATAAATGTAAACATAAAAGAGAGACAGAAATGACAGAAGCTCAAATTCATAGTTAAGTTTCAGTGAAGCCATTGAAAAAATGACATATGGAGGATATGATATTATTTTAAAGCAGAATTTGCTGGGCACGGTGGCTCAAGCCTGCAATCCCAGCACTTTGGGAGGCCAAGATGGGTGGATCACAAGGTAAAGAGATTGAGACCATCCTGGCCAACATGGTGAAACCTTGTCTCTACTAAAAATACAATAAATTAGCTGGGGATGGTGGCACATGCCTGTAGTCCCAGCTGAGGCAGGAGAATCACTTGAACCTGGGAGGCTGAGGTTGCAGTGAGCCGAGATTGCGCCACTGCACTGCAGCCTGGTGACAGAGCAAGACTCCATCTATAATAATAATAAGAAGAAAGCAGAACCAGTTGAGAGAAAAGTATCATAAATGCCATACAGTAAAAAAAAAAAGCAATTATCTAAGAGTAAAGTAGTGAATTCAGCATAGAGTAGAAGGCAGTTGTACAGGGCAGCAGCTAAACTTTTAGAAAGTGACTTGGCTAGAGCAGAACAATATAGCAAGTTAATGGAAATTTGCAGGAGAGGAATAGAAAATAAGTGAACTGAATCAGATGAGGAAAGACTTCCTCAGCCAGTCTCTACATTATTTACCTAGTAATCAGTAGAAACTGTTTCAAGCTGCCGCACCCAAAGAATTTCATATGACCACATTGACCATTTCTGCGATATGCCCTGTTAAAACTGGCTGTTTTGAAAATTTAGAGTATTAAAAAAAAATGACGTCTGCTTACAGAAGTTTATCTGACAGAGGTTTGTTATTGAATCAAAGCCCACAATGACACATTAATCCTAAGCATAACTTGATATGACATAAAAATAAAGTATATCTGCAGCCAGTCAATTATTGCGGTTGACAATTATTTAATGAAACACCCTATGCAGAACAGTAAGAAAGACTAACTAGCAAAATTCAATCATTTCATTTCACCTAACCAAGTTTGTTCCTACAGTTAGAACTTCATTTCGATATGTCCTAACTCATAATACACCATCATATTTATCACCTTGAGAACAGTCAGGCAGAAGAGTAACCTTAAATGAGTCATGTTTTTCATCTCTGGAATTCCATAGTTAAAATAAATTAGCATTAGCATGTATATTAGTTTGCTCGGGCTACGATAAATGTTTACCACAGGCTGAATAGCTTAAATAATAGATATTTATTTTCTCACAGTTCTGGAGGCCAGATGTCCAAGATCACGGTGCTGCTAGGTCTGGTTTCTTGTGAGGCTTTCCTTCCTGGTTGCAGAGGGCCACCTTCTCTCTACCACCTCACATGGCTCTTCATTGGCATGTATTCCTGGTGGCTCTTTCTTTTGTTATGAGGACATATATCCTAGTGGATTAGGATCCTAATCTTGTAACTTCATTTACCCTTAATTATATTATTAAAGCTCCTATCTCCAGAGACAGTCACAATAGGGGTTAGATGTTCTGTATATGAATGTTGGTGTGGGGCATGACTCAATCCATAACAATACAAATAGTAGAAAATAAAGTTTTTTGTGTTAATAACACTTGTGTTTTTAGTTGAGAAAATAAAGTTCTTTACATTATCAGTAAAATTAGTCTCTTGCTGGTAGTGAACATTAGCAACATATTTTTCCACAGAAAATGAATCCATTTCTTCTAAAGCCTTCTCATTAGCTGATGGATTGCAAAGCGTACTTCCTTCTATTATAGAAATTATGCAAAAAAAATCTGCACTAAATATTACACTCTAGCTGCAAGAAGTGCCTCACCAAAAATGATCTGAGACATTTAAGCATATTTTCAGTATAAAAAGCAATTCTAATGGGATGACTTTTCTTTCTTATACTTGAGCTGATAATTCTTTTGTTTAACTTTTTGCAAATCTGTCTATTCAGTTACAGCAGGGAATTATATTTCGAATATATTGGTGAAATAGTTCTCAAGAACAAAAGTAGCAAGATAAATGTTTTGTAATATTTGGAATTCTCTGTCATCGTTTTAAAAAATGTCTGGAGTTGGGAGAATCTTTGGCTGTGGAGACATAACTATGCAAATGACATTACATGGCTTCAAGAGGGCTTTCTAATGTTTACCCAAGTGGAATTTTGGCCTAAAGCATCCATCACCTCTGAGGTACAATCAGATTTGATGTGGATTCCTGGAAGGAGGATGTCAGCAAGTCCAACAGATGTGTGGTATGTATGGTTCTAGAATTGGCAGAAGAGAAAACAGCTGCTGAATTGCCTGAAGGCTTACTGAAGGCTTTAAGTAGTTTCATTTTCAAAAGGACATCCTGAAACTAAAGCTATCATCAGTGTATTAAAATGATCTCATTTTCCTACTTTTCTTCCTCTCATTCTTAGTCTGCACCAGAGAAACCATAATAAATACTTCTTATAGTCAAGAAGCTTATGAGGAAATCTGTTGGGAGCTCATTTTCAGAGCATCTAATCATTGTTTCCTTGGCATAAATTACGCAAAAATCATTCTACAGAGTAAACTATTAAGCATTCATATATATTCTCTTACTAAAGCTGGATTGCTTACTATAATATTCTCTCAAATATATCTATTACGTCTAATTTAAATTCTGCAACTTTCCTCTCTATTAGACCAATATCCCTGGGTGCCAAGATTAGTGAATAACTGCTGTTACAAATTGATTATCCTTCAGACAAACTGAGATCTTAGCATATTTCAAATCTTTAATTGTCTTTGGAGTAGATAGCTATCTACACTTTTTTCACAAAAGTCCTGGAGTGTCATGTTTCATAGGGAAACAATATTTATACTGCTATTCTGAGAACAGAAGACTCTTATTTGAGGCTCCCAATGCTGTTGTATAAGCCAGAAAAATGATCTTATGTGATTTGCAGAAAAATGCTGTGGGTAAATCTATGTATGTTGAAATGGTGATGCAGAACGTAAGTTCTGGTACCACAGTTTAATGATTTTACTTTCTTTTACCACAGAAAAGACACCAGACAGATTGGGGGGATAAGTGAATTTCTGTTTTATTCTTACACTATTACTGTCCTGAATGAGGTTTAACAATACTTCAGTATTTGGAGTCCCATTACTAAGCATGTTCAAATAAAGGACATTTGAGTCTTTACATGCCTTGGGTATGAGTTTACAACATGAAACTAGGTCCAGGGGGCACCAGAAATAGAAATTTTATCTTATGAAAGAAATAATTGGTGACAAAATCAGATGAGAAATCCTAATTCATTTATTTATATATTTATATATTCACAATAATTATTTAGTGTTTATGCCTGATAGTATTCCAGATACTGGGAGGAATAAAGAATAAAACAGAAAAAAAAAATCTGTACTCTCTTGGGCCTTAGATTCTAGTAAGAAAAGATATACCAATAAATAAATTACTCGAGTGGATGAAATATGACTTTTAAAACCTCCCAAAAACTCCTAACAAAAAACTTTTTAGAAAGGTAGAAAATAAAACAATTTTATTATTAATAATCATTAAAGCGGAATGTGTTGCACATCAATGACAATGTGAAAAGAGCTTTTAAAGACAGCAATCTAACTCTATTTAGATAATCAGATACAATCCATTACATATTTGTTCTCAAGATAAATAAGTCCTCAAGGAGGAAGATTTGACAGTGCCATTTTATACACAAAGTTTATTTTAAATTCATTTGCTAATTAGGGCGGACATCTGTGTTTTTTAATTGTGTTTATGCAGAAGAAAAATAAGCTTATATTTTTATGACAATAGGTAGCTTTGCAACTTGGAGAGAGGTGACTGCCTATGCAAGGATCCTACCGTCTTACAGAAAATGGAAAATAGAGACACTATCGTCCTTGATGATTACATTTCAAAGAGATGGCTCTCAGGTCCTTGAGAAAACTGTTCCTGGGTCTTAAACCTGGCAAGAGGCAGTTTGCTATGTTAAAGATGTATATACATGTCAAAGAGGTAGAAAGAATGTAGCAATACAAATATTCTAAAATAAATGCTCTAAGAAAAGGAAACAAGGGAAGCATTTTCACTTATTTTCAATAGAAAATTAAATTTCTCATTTTAAATTCATATCTGCTCTTATAATCTCTTCATTGTGCTATTATAAGATAGTGACTTGACAATTTTTTAATTGTCTCCATTGCTATTTCTACCTTTCTCTGGGCAAGTTACAGGCATCTAAATATCCAGCAATTCCAATGAATTTTTAAAATATTTTCTTTGGAGTTTGTGATAAAGCATACAAATCTTTTGATATTTTTGCTATTTTATTATTTTATTTTGTCTTCCCCTCCTCCAGGCAAACAAGAATATTTATGTTTCTCCTTCCTAGAGAAGACTTTGGGGTTAAGAAAACAAAAATTCTTTCCCAAAAGCAATTTTATTAATGTTGTCTATAATGTAGCAATTCCTTGGAACTGAAAGACATTGCCTTTTCAGATACTGAATTTTTTTTTATCTCTCCCTTTCTTTTGATTGAGACAGAGTGTTGGGCTAGGGTACTGTGACAATGTCCAAAGAAAGAAAAACAAAAAGGAAAGAAAACAGTTCCATTCATTTCTCTATGAATTTACAGTTGTCATTTCTAATTACAACAATTAATTGACAATTACCAGCTAAGTAAGAATGTGAGGCTGGGTGCGGTGGCTCAAGCCTGTAATCCCAGCACTTTGGGAGGCCGAGGCAGGTGGATCACGAGGTCAAGAGATAGAGACCATCCTAGTCAACATGGTAAAACCCCGTCTCTACTAAAAATACAAAAAATTAGCTGGGCATGGTGGTGCGTCCCTATAATCCCAGCTACTCAGGAGGCTGAGGCAGGAGAATTGCCTGAACCCAGGAGGTGGAGGTTGCAGTGAGCCGAGATCGCGCCATTGCACTCCAGCCTGGGTAACAAGAGCGAAACTCTGTCTCAAAAAAAAAAAAAAAAGAATGTGGCTAGATATGAAGCATCTGTTCCCTGGTAAAATAATCTTTATCTTAGACTTTGTTTAGAAAACTAAAGTATTCTATATTTAACAAATGATACATGCACCAAATGCTTACATTTATGGAGAAGTATATTCAGTAGAAGGAAAAAGGAAATGATTAACCATAAGATAAAACTGTTAGAGTCTTGCCAATGCACCACAATGGAGCAGTCTCTTGTTGTGAGATATTATTCAAGAGTTATTAGTCTCACAACCAAGAGAATTAAGGAGGGTGGACACAAAGGGTGAGGTTGGAGTGATAGTTTAATAAGTGAAAGAAGAAAGCTCTCCATCAGTCACTGAGAGGGGGCACAGAAAAAGGTTGCTGTTTTTACAGTTGAATGCAAAGGCTTTTATAAGAAACCACTGAGGACTGGGTGTCTTATTTGCATAATGCACAAATTTCTGATAGGTACACCCCGTCCTCCTAGTGAACATATGGTCCCTTAGCTTGAGTTACTCCATGTTGCTTTTTTCCCCTTACCAAACATATGTCAGGGGATGAGATTTTCCATTGCAGGCGTGTCTGTGCAAGTCACTTGTGTAGCCTTTTTTTAATCTGTGTAGCCCCCCTGTGCAAGTTCCCTTATCTTTGCCTGCAGGCTGTTGTTTTGTTAGACAAAATTCAGCAGAGGACCTAACCTAACTGCCTGCCAGTCTCTTCCTTTCTCCTCTCTCAAAATGTATGATAAAAATACCCATTTTTTTCTGGTCAGTTTACTTATTATCAGACCAATTCATTCAAACAGTTTTCTACACTGGCTTGTTGTTATCCTGTTTTGGGTACTCTGAAGAGTTTGTGGAACATTGCTTAATTTTCAACACAACTCATCTGCTACCACTTAGCCCCTGTTTCTTACCATACTTGGCCCATACCTTTACTTCTTCCTCTGTTGCAGTCACATGGACCTCCTCTTCATTCCTGTAATTCAGTAGTTACTCTCCAGGTTCTGAGCCTTTGTACTTACTTACTCAGGCCAGAAAATTCAACTTTCCACCTATCACCAGATATCTATTTGTAGAACTCACACTTTTCTTTTCATTAGGTTTCCTCTCACAAGTCATTTTATCAGAGAGGCTTTATTGGACCACCCAAATAAATAGCACTTTCTCCTTTATCTCTAGAATTCCTCCCATCTCATTTACCCTGCCTCAGTTTCTTCTAGCACTTAGACAACACCAGACATGTGTAAGGGCAAAACCATTATGTGCTGAATGAGTCACCCTCTTTTTTGTAACCTCTACTGAACTCTTTTCTACTCACTAGCATCATGTAATTTCCTCAGTAGATACGAACCTAAAATCTTCTTCCCCCTCTTCACACATGATTTCATATTTTCAGTTTTCCTAGTCTATTGTATGCCCACTTTTTCTGTTACATTTGCTCTCTACTTTTCACTGCAGTTAGCTATGTGCACAAGTTTTTACTGCAAGAATCGAAGTCCTTTTATGGCAAAGACTGCTAGTTCTTTTTTAAAACACTGTAAGTTCAGTTGCTAACAAATTGCCCGGAATGTAGCATGTATCAAATAATTAGTTGCCAGATGTTACTATTGATTCAAACCTTATATATTAAGATAAATCTGTAATTTTTCACGAAGTTGAAATATTTCATAAACAAGTTTTAAAACACAAATATGAATAAATAAATTCATCAACTTTCCCAGAAGGTTATTGGAATTTGTTTGGTGGAATTTATTGCCCTATGCCAAAGATAAATTGGGGCTTACAAACCCATTCTTTTTTTTTTTTTTTTTTTTTTTTTTTTTTTTTTTTTTTTTTTTGAGACGGAGTTTCGCTCTTGTTACCCAGGCTGGAGTGCAATGGCGTGATCTCGGCTCACCACAACCTCCGCCTCCTGGGTTCAGACAATTCTCCTGCCTCAGCCTCCTGAGTAGCTGGGATTACAGGCACTCGCCACCATGCCCAGCTAATTTTTTTTTTTTTTTTTTTAATAGAGATGGGGTTTCACCATGTTGACCAGGATGGTCTCGATCTCTTGACCTTGTGATCCACCCGTCTCTGCCTCCCAAAGTGCTGGGATTACAGGCATGAGCCACCGCGCCCGGCACAAACCCATTCTTAAAGCTACTTGAGAAGATGGAGGTGTTTAGATTCTCCTTGTGTAACTCTATATAGATACCCCTGCTCCTCTGTTTTCTAATGAAAATTACGTTGCCAATGCACCACAATGTAGCACTTTTCTAATGAAAAGTGAGTTCACAAGTGGAGGTTTAGTAGGCAACAGAAAGAAAAAGGATAGCAACTCTTTATCTCTTGTGAGAGAGAGGGGTGTCTAAAAGGGAAAAGCGGCCTGCAGAGGACCACAGCATATTTTATAGGCAGGCGTGAGGAGGCTATGTCTGATTTACACAGGATCTACAGATTGGTTCCACCAGGTGTGACGTTTACATGGTGCTGGGGAAGGCTGGTGCCCTACCCTAATCTTATTATGCAAATAGGCTTTCCACTTGCTTCCCACCATCTTGTCTTCTCCTTACTGCACATGTGGCTGGCAAAGAGAAGGGAAGATGGAGTCGTCATTTTGATTCTGCTTAGTCCCAGGTCACCTTTTCCTATTGACACAAATGCTGGCATTCACCCGTGCAAGCTTCCAGCTTGCTTGTCTATGTCTCTACCTTAATTTTACTGGCTGTTCTTTATTAGAAAAGAAAATGGTTTGGGGGCTGCTTTTCATTAAAAAGAAAATCTTACCAAGGACTCACCAGCTGCCTAAATACTTTCTCTTTAACTCCTATATTAGTACTAATTGTTCTGTTTTATTTCCTTTTTCCACTTTTGGCTTTGTCACAGTAACTTGGTTCAACATTCTTTTTCACATGGAAAAAGTGAGCTCAAAAAAGATTTAACAACTGAAAAGTCGGTATCTTTCAATTCCAAGGAGCTGTTACTCTATAGACAACACTGATAAAATTGCCTTGGGGCAATTTTTTTTTTTTTTCCTTAGCCCAGAGTCTCTGGAAGAAGACAAAGCTATAATGTTTTGTTTAATTCAGAAAAAATAAAACTAAAATAATTATATAACAAAAGATTCATTTTTATGTATAATTTCAACTATGGTTATCTCTGAAGCAATTGCATAAAAATAACAAAATCACGAATCATTCTTTTTAATCCACTCAGTATTAAAAGGAGAAGAAATCTCCCTGATATTGAATCACTGTATATAAAAAATGTATTCATAAAATGTTATAAAGATTTAAAACTTCTATATTATATATTATTTGTACTACTTAATATTTTATATGATAAGGTTGAAGGGTATTACCTTCATAAAAAATGTAAGTGATGAATTGGGTTATGGCCTCATTATTAAAATCATTCAAGTATCTTCGAAATGTATATATTCCCAGGTAATAAAAACAGTGTTTTCAACAAATCTCTCCATTCCTAAGTCCATTGCAGCAGTGTTCACAATATCCAAGATATGGAATCAACCTATGTGTCCATCAATGGATGAATGGATAGAGACAATGGGTTATATATATGCAATAGAGTAGTATTGATCTTTAGAACAAAATGAAAACTTGTCATTTGCAATAAAATGAATGTACCTGGAGGACATCATTAAGTGAAATAAGCCAGGAATAGAAAAATAAATATTACATGATCTCATTTATATGTGGAATCTTAAAAGGTTGAACTCATGAAGCAGAGGATAGAATGGAGGTTACCAGGGATGGGGAGATGGAGGTTGGGAAGATGTTGGTCAAAGTATTCAAAATTTTAGTTAGATGGGAGGAATAAGCTCAGAAGACCTATTTTATACCATGGTGAGTATCATTAATACAACGTCTTGTGTTCTTGAAAATTGCCAAGAGAGTGTATTTAAAGTGTTCTCACCACAAAAATGTTAAGTGTGTGAGGTAATGGACATATTAATTAACTTGACTTAGTCATTCCAGCTATATACATATATCAAAGCATCATGTTGTATATGACAACTATGTATAATATTTATTTGTTAATTTAATGTAATTAATTGATTAATTTTAAGTATTATAGCTGGTTTATTTCATCAGTCTCATGAGATTATGCCCATTCCTGCCTGTGATGGGAAACGGTGGACAAAACTAAAACAAACAAAAAAAAAACAACGACACTGAGGGTCCATTATTTTCCTCCAGTGAAGGTCCTGTCCAATCAGTGATATTGATCTAGGCCAAACATTCATTCTCTTTGAGATCAATAGCATCCTTCTTTGCAGAAATTAAACCCAATGTTAAATAAGTATGAAAGCCATGAAACTGTAATACATGAAACTGTGTATCCCTTTGCTTTCTTTCCTTTTTTTTTTTTGTTTTTTGAGGTTGATAACACATACTACTGTAGAAGCTCCACAGAATTAAAATATATCTTCAAAAACTCTCAGGTGTTCCTTGAATCTAGTTTCACTCCAAAGCAAAAATAATTCACCCTTAGATTTAAAAGAAATTGTATCTCCATAAGAATAAGAGCAGCTTGGCAGAGACTCTGTTATTTGAGCTTTTCATTAGAAAGAAAATAGAGAATTTAGCATGTTCTCAATACTTTAGCACATTCTACTTGACACATCTCATGAAAATCACAGGATATCTGCCTGACTGTCTACATTTCCATAAACAGATATAAAGCCAAACCAACAAAAACTGTAAAGACATTCAATAAGAGAGGGAAAAACTTAAGAAGAGCTCATATTCTGCTCTGCTACCTTACCATTTAAATTGTCAGGGAAAAGTATTCTGTTGGCAGCAATTTTAGAAATCTATGTATAATTCTATCACAGAAAGAAATCTGGCTTTCTTTACTTCATTATGAGAATGGAGAAATATATACACAGAGGCTTACAACTTTATATGGAAGCTACTTTCAAATAAAAAAAAAAGATTTGTGCATGGTACTACAATAAAGAATAACATCTGTGGCAATAAAATTAGAATGTGATAATGAAATAACATGAACAGAGTCATTTGAATAAGCTTACAGGGTGCAAGATGTCAGCAGATCTCACACTGAGCATGGTCTGTCTTACTTCCTTTCCCATAAAGCCTTGTTGAAGGATTCCTTTGAACTCATAAAAGTGTGATCAATACCAATATTATCCCTCCACCTCTCCCATTATAAACAAAGTGTTGTTTTTCTCTCTGATTTGTTGCACCCCAAATTTGACATATAATATGATTTGGATCTTTTTCTATTGGTGCTGATGTGTGAGTGTTAGGCCTAGAATGAAAAATATCAAGATTAATATAGTCAGAATGATTCACCTTTTAAAAAGCATTGTGTCCTGTGGTTCATCTGTGGGAAATGGAGAAAGGCAGTTTCATTTCTTACCCTAGGAAATCTCTTCCTTTTAACAACCGATTAATTTTCCCATTGTTTGGTCTAAATTATACCTACTTTTCTCCTGAAGAAGCTACAGTTAGACCTCTTGTAGACAGATAATTACTATAGTTCCTGAACAAGGATTGATTTTTCTTGTTTTATCTTAGGAAACATTGAGTTTATTTGTTTTATTCATTATAACCAATATTTCAAGTCATATTTACAAAGATTTGTATTCATGTGAACTTCTTATTTTTTTTTTGAGACAGAGTCTCCCTCTGTTGCCAGGCGCCAGGCTGGAGTGCAGTGGTGCGATCTTGACTCACTGCAACCTCCGCCTCCCAGGTTCAAGCAATTCTCCTGCCTCCGCCTCCCGAGTAGCTGGGACTACAAGCACGCACCACCACATCCAGCTAATTTTTGTATTTTTAGTAGAGACAGGGCTTCACCATGTTGGCCAGGATGGTGTCGATCTTTTGACCTCGTAATCCACCTGCCTTGGCTTCCCAAAGTGCTGGGATTACAGGCGTGAACCACCACGCCCGGCCATGCGAACTTCTTTTCTGAAAGATCAGCATCTGTCTCTCAGTGAAGGCCACTAACCCTGATCAAGAATTGGAGAATTTTATAAATATTCCTGAAACATAGGTGACAGGCAGGATATCAAATAAGTTTTGTATAGAAATTACAGCCAGAGAATTTGTCACTTCATAGTTCAGCCAGAATGGTAGGTGTTTATTGAATCAAAAGTTTAATATGCACATTCTTTACTTCAGCATGTAATTTACTCTTGTTTGTGATTAATGAAAAAAACTTTTTTAGATATTTACAATGCATGTGTAAGTTGAAGAATATGGTAGAATCTGGATCTTGTAACTTCCCAGATAAATGGAAAATTATTTTGCATCATAAATTTGAATAGCCATAAACACAAATTTTACCTAAAATTAAGGCAATTGTTATGTTATCATAATCAGATAAATAAAAAATGTAGCTGAGTAATATGTGATAATAATGAATCTTAAGATAATAGATTTTGTAAGCTGTAGGTCATTGCATCCCAAGTGTCCTTCAATAATTAAAACAAAAAACAAAGAAAGATCTTCATGAAGTTCTAATTTTAGAGACAAATAGTGCATATATTGAAAGGTTTTTATTTAGTCATAACTGCCACTGTTTCACAATTGGACTGTATAAAGAATTTTAAGATAGCTTAAATGATAAACATAAAAATTCCTTTTACATTTTTAAAATATTTACAAATCCTGTGTTATACTGGGTTGATATTTCTTTTTAAGAGGATATAGGCTATATAAATACATATTTAAATATATGTAACAATACACATATGATTACATAATTTTACTCATATCTAAAATATGTTCCTGTTGATAGTGTTAGTATACACATTGTTAAAACTATTTGAAATAATTGTCTGTAGTATATATAATTTTGAATCTCCCAATACCTAACACACTATCAAAAATTAAGTGTTTTTATATTCAAAGAAAATGTATTACATTAGCATCAATTTAGACATTGATTTTGTATATAAAATGTCTTTCAAAAAGTAATGAAAATGGATATTTAAATAACAATGAATAAATATTCTAGTTTAATAAAAAGTACAAATCATTATTAAGGTATCTAAAACATTCATTTATTTCTGGATCAAAAATAAAACATTGGACAATAGAATATAGAAACTATATTCAAAACAACATTGAAACTATACATCTTGCATTCTCAGAATGCAGTGTTTGCTATCTAGTGGTAAATGTACATGGAATAGGAAAATAAATTAAAACTTTAGGAAACATAATATAGAAAAATATGGAAAATATTTAGTACATAAAGAAAAGACAGGCAGAAAACCTCATAGATAATGTTGAATTATATTAAAGAATATCAGCTAAAAGCATTAGGAAACTGAAATTTAGAAATATTGAATGACATATAAAGGAGAAAACGTTGGTAGTATAGATTATCAAGCAATATGTAAAACTTAAGAATTCACAAGAATATGGTTATAATTAGTCAGATTACAAAAAAATAATATTTTAAATTCTAAACGTTCTAAAATAGTAAACAAATTATATTTTAAATACTTTATTTTTAAAAATATATTAGAAGTTTATACATTCTGCAAGTAAAATTACAGAATGATAAAGAATCACGGTCACCAGAATTCAGGCCACTTAATTTTTTGTGGATTTAAAAAGTGAAATTTTAAAAAACAAATTGTCATATGTAGAATGTCATTTTACTTATTTCTGTCTACCTCAGAAAGACATAGTGTTGACTAGTCCATTAGTAGATTGCTTATTAAATTTTCTAATAGGAACAGTATCTCCTTTGGATCAAACAGAGAAATACTCGAAGGCCTTCACCCCACATTATACATCCAGAAATCTTAAATTTAACAACTTTTTGAGCATTGCTGAGCTGTAGAACAAAGGATAAACCTTCTCTTTAAACTCCTTATTGACTTTTAGTGCAAAGATAAGTCCTCAGGTCTATGTAAAATAGTCCTTAATCTAAGCACTATTTTATACTTCTGGGGTCACGAATGTTCAAGTGGCTGTGAGCTGTCAGGTTTCAGATCAAAAATTTAAATTCCTAACCAAAACTTACATTTTTCTTTGCATACTTTTTCTCTCAGGATTATGACTCTTTCCTTTCATTTTTTAATTAATAAAGTGATGCTTATGTTCTTTGTTTACATACAATAACAATGTGTTACCCATGGGAAGAAGGTGTTTATATTAGAGTTTATTTTCCTTCCCAACTGATTTTAAAATGGGCCAATGACTGCATAGACAGTTATCAAAAGAAGATATATAAATGGCCAATAGGTATGTGAAAAAATGAAAAAAAAAAAAAGCCCAACCTTATTAAACATCAAGATAATGCAAATTAAATCCACAATGAGATGATGAGATGCCACCTCATACTGGTTAAAATGGCTACTATCAGACAAAGGTGTTGGCAAGCATGTGGAGAACAGAAAACCCTTGCATACTGTTGGTGAGAATGTAAATTAGTACAGGCATTATCAAAAATACTATGCGGGTTCCATAAAAAATTAAAAATAGAAACAAATAGACCACTCAACCCAAACAAAGTAAGGAGATTTGTAAAATGGAAGAGTTAAAATGTTTCAGAGAGTTGATATAAGTTGAGAACCAATCCTTAGTTATTAAAATCAGTAAATACATATAAAGGATTCAACAAATGATATATATATTTGTTTGAATATCAATTATACATATATTTGTTTAATAAAAAAGCATCTAGAAAATCAGTTTAATGCAAACTTAATATAGGTTAAAATGAACACAAAAGAAAAATATTGGAACAGCTTGATTTAAAGTTTTCGTTATGAAGCAAAAGACACTAGCCTTTTTAAAGGAAATTGCCATGGGGCAAAAAAAGTTACAATAATTGAAAAAGGAAGATAGTACATTTAGTTTAATCAGTATTGAAAGTAAAGGGGGTTATAAATTACACAGACAGTAATTTTTGTAGCTAAAGTGTCTTGAAAGACAAAAGAAAATGATCTATGTTTCCTAAGAGAGAACAAATACGAAGTTATTTAAAAAGTACGTAGTGAAAATAAGGCAAACTGTGATGTGTGAAACTGTAAACTGGATTTTGGTAATAGAGAAACTGCCATAACATTCATCATGGGTCTTAGAATAAAACTGAAAGGGAACCTTTTGATTAAAGATAATTCTTTCCTATCTTGCAGTTGTATCTAGTTTCCAACTGTTTGTAAATCTCATCTGAACACAAAACTCTCTTCTCTTGCCTTTCATCCTTTTCTGCTCTTGCTTTTCTTTTAAAAATCTTTTTAGGTCAGCTTCACAACAACAAAAAATTAATTCCACGGGACTTCAGGGATTTTTTTTATCTAAAAATGTAGTTAAAATGAATAATCAGTAGGATTCTACTCAAGAGAATTTGAACTCAATAAATTAGATTAAGAAATAAAGCATAAAGAAACTTTTATATTCTACTCAAGGTATGAAGAACCGTATAGAATATTATTCCTGGCCTTACCATAACAAAAAAATTTGCAAAAACTGCAAATTGATGACTTTTCTTTAATTTGCTAGAGAGTTGAGGTCACAGGATAACCAATGACCTATGCAAAAATCTACAGCGAAATGGGCCCTAGCAGAGAAAGATGGAGCACAAATTCTTGCTTACCTGAGACAGACTGAATCAGCTTGAATAAGTAATGAGTTAATGGAGGCTGAGTGTGGGGTGAACTGGTGCAAGAATGTGAAGCCCATGGGGGTTACAGAAATTAGGAGAGTTTAATAGCCCCCTATAGGCTGTTCTCCACCATTCTCACACAACAGACACACAGACACACACACACACACACACTCACACATGATGACGATTGTGAGAGCCCTGAGAAAGTCTCTCTTGGCATGCAGGTCTGTGGGAGAGGAGCAACAGTCTGAATAGGAGGGTCATGAAACCAAACTGAACTCTTTTCCCTATGCATAAAAGGCAGCAAACACCTAACACCCTCAGGTCACTGGGGAAAACTCACTGCAGTTGCAGTAATGGACAAGGAAGTCTCCCAGGAGAGACAGGAGTATATTCTGGACACAGAGATACTAATAGGAGGGGATAGGATCAACAAGAAAGTCACACTCTTGAGATCCAGAGAGACAGTTTTGTCTAAGACTGAGGTGTGATGAGAACCACAGAGAATGCTCTCCTAGTCTGCGGCCACCAGGTTAACAAGTGTCTGGTAATAAATAACAGTGGAAAATGCTAGGAAAGTTGCAAGAATGTGGAGATAATCTTTATCCGAGGCAGGGCAAGAAGAGAAAACCTCAGCTGACAGTCACACAGAAACATGAAAATCTTCTGTCAAACTAACTCAGAACACAAAAATAAAGTATCACGAAGGGAACTGGAAGGCTGTGGTCAAATGAGGTTAATCCTAGAAACAACCACCAATGCCCAGCCCTACTTTTTTCCCCCCATTTTTATGGTGATAAAGTGTACGTATTATAAAAGTTACCATCAGTGTATAGTTCAGTGACATCAAATTCATTCATAATGTACTACTGTCTTTACCATACACCTACATAATACTTTTCATCTTATAAATATGAAACTTTATACTCATTAAGCAATAATCCTTCATTTGCCCCACTTCCCAATCCCTTGCTACCACCATTCTATTTGTTTGTCTGTTTAGTACTCTATGTACCTCATATAAATGGAATCATACTTTTCTGTGACTAGTTTATTTTACATAGCATAATTTTCTCAAGATTCATCTATGTTGTGGCATATCTGGATTTTCTTCTTTTCTAAAGCTATACTATAATATCTCACAGTAGGTGGATCCCACATTTTGCTTATCTGTTCATTTATTCATGGATACTTGGGTTACCTGCAGATCGTAACTATTGCAAATAATGCTACTATAAATATTTGAGTGTAAATAACTCTTTGAGACCCTGCTTTCAATTTTGGGGGATATACTCTGGAGTAGAATTGCTGGATCACATGATAATTATATTTTTAATATTTTGAAGAATTTCCATACTGTTTTCCACAGCAGCTGTACCATTTTATATTCCCATCCACAGTGAACAAGGGTTTCAATTTCTTCACATCTTTGCCAATACTTGTCATTATCTGTGTTATTAATAGTCACTCTAAAGGGTGTTACATAGTAACTCACTGTCATTTTGATTTTCATATTCCTAATGATTAGTAATATTGAACATATTTTCATATGTCACTGTTCATTTGTGTATCTTCTTTGGGAAAATGTCTATTCAACATTTTTGACCATTTTGGAATCATATTTTTGTTATCTTTCAGGAATTACCTATATGTTCTGGCTATTCCTTTATTGGACATATGATTTACAAATATTTTCTCTCATTCTGTATGTAGAAATTTTACTCTGTCAATATTGTCTTTTGGTGTATTTAATTTTTTTTCATGAAGTCCAATTTATCTATTGTTTCTTTTGTTGTCTGAGTCTTTGATGTCGTAGCCAAGAAATTACTGACATATCTAATATTGTGTACATTTTGCTCCATGGTTTCTTCGAAGGTTATTTTAGTTCTAGGATTTACATTTAGGTATTTGATGCATTTTGAGTTAATTTTTGTATATGATGTTAGGTAAGGGTCTAACTTATTTATTTATTTTTTTTACTGTGAATATCCAGTTTTCTCAGCATTGCTTCTTGAAAAGACTGACCAGCATTAAATGGTCTTCGCACTCTCGTTAAATATAATTTGACTACATATGAGATAATTTATTTTTGGTCTGTCTATTCTATTGCTATTGTACATATGTCTTTATGCTAATGCCACACAATTTGGTTTACTATAGCTGTGTAGTAAGTTTTGAAATCAGGAATCCTACAGCTTTGTTCTTCTTTTTAAAGATTATTTTGGCTATTTGAAGGTCCCTTAATATTTTATATAAGTTGTAGGATGGGTTTTCTATTTCTGCAAAAAAATATTATTTGAGAAGGACTGTAATGAAACTGTAGATTGCCTTGGGTAGTATTTTCATTTTAACAATATTAAGTTTTCTATACCATGAACACGGGCTGTATTTCTATTTAGGTATGTCTTATTTGATTATTTTAATCAATGTTTTGTAGTTTTCATTGCACAAGGTTTTTACTTCCTTGGTTAATTTAATGCCTAATATTTTATTATTTTGATGCTATTATAAATAGAATTATTTTCATAATTTCTTTTTTATATTGCTCATTGTTAGTTTAAATAAATTTAACTGATTTTTGTGTTTTGATTCTGTATCCATCTACATTATTGAATTTATTAAACAATTCATTTTGTGGGGAATCTTTAGTTTTCTACATAAAAAACCATATTATCTACAAAAATATCTTTTTAATTTCCTCCTTTATATTTGGATGCCTTTTATTTATTTTTCATTCCTAATTGTATGCCTAGAACTTTCAGTATTGTGTTGAATAGAAATGACGAGAGTGGATATGCTTGCCTTGATCCTGATGTTGGAGGTAAATCTGTCAGTCTTTCACTTGAGCGTACTATTCCCTGTGAGTTTTTCGCATATGGCTTTTATTATGTTGATGTGTCTTTCCACTCCTAGAAAATGGTCAACAAACTGAACATTTTTAAATTTTCTTAGACATACCAGAGAACGTAGGTTTCAGGACAAACTTCCACTCTGGAATATGGGGAGACAGATAAATCCGGGGAGCCAATCAAGATGTACTTACCTGAAGCAGCATCCTCTGCAGCTATAAACTGGTAAAAATATTTAAATGGCAATTTTTATGAATTGTTAAAGGCTGAGTGTGTAATAGTGTGAGTAGCTCCTGGGGTCACATTCTTTGGGGGATTTCTTGCTTTCATTGTTTTACCTTCACAATCCCCATTAAGTTCAGAAGGTAAAGATTCAAGAAAAACCACAGTCTTCCTTTGGAAGTGGAATGGGAAGATTAATTATTGTGAAGTACGACTTTATAACAAAGGTCTATTATCCTGGGAGAAAAGGCTTTTACATAGTCTTATCCTCCTAAAGGAAGGAGGACATTTATCCAAATCCAGCTCTTTCTAACAGTCATGTCCCATCTAAGGTGTTTGTATAAAGAAGAAGCCATACTCCTGAGAAATACTTGTTAAGGTCACAATCCCAAATCAAAGTCCCACCAAGAGACTGAAATTTAATTGTAATATGTAAAATGGCTTTATTCTCCCATGCCTTACCATAACATGAAGGTTGTTTCAGAATAAAAAGTAGATTGCAACTAAAAGAGGAACAAGATGAAGACTCTAAGAAATGCCACTTAGAGAATCTTAATTCAAGGGAGGAGACAAAAAACAAAGGTATTAGATAAATTAGAATTTTCTGGTATTTACTCATAGAGCAATTAGTAAACATGATCTACTTCTAGCCAGATTAATATACAAGCTTACCCTATTTACTAAATTCCTATTACCTGACACTACATATCTGAACTCACAAGGCATGTCAAAGGCAAGAAAAAGCACAGCTTAAAGAGAAAAAGCATAGATCAGAGCTAAACTTAGATATAGCACTTGTGTTATTAGTAGATAACATTGTGTTATCTACTAAACTTAGATATAACACAAATGTTATATCTAAGTTTATAATTTGAAGTAACTGTGGTTAACAGGTTATTGGTTCCAAATAGACAATATATAAGAACTGATGAGTAATATATGCAGAGATTTAGAAACTCTAAGAAACAATCTGGAGAAAATGTTGGAAAATTGGTCGGGTACAGTGGTTCACACCTGTAATCCCAGCACTTTGGGAGGCCAAGGTGGGTGGATCATCTGAGGTCAGGAGTTAAAGACTAGCCTGGGCAACATAGTGAAACCCCATCTCTACTAAAAAAAAAATTACAAAAATTAGCCAGGCATAGTGGTATATGCCTGTAATCCCAGCTACTCCAGAGGCTGAAGCAAGGGAATTGTTTGATATTAGGTAAGGGTGAACCTGGGAGACAGAGGCTGCAGCTGAGATCACACCACTGGGCAACAGAGTGAGACTGTGTCAAAAAAAAAGAAAGAAAAAAGAAGAAGGAGGAGGAGGAGGAGGAGGAGAAAAAGGAGAAGAAGAAAAGAACATGTTAGAAATTAAAACACTGTAAAAGAGAAAAAGCACAGAAAAAGGAAGAGATGAAAAGAAAAGAAAATGTTGGAAATTAAAACACTGAAAAAGAATTGAAAAATGTATTTGATCGGCTCATCAGTTGGCTGGACATGGGTATAAACACACACACACACACACACACACACACACACACACACACACCTATGAAATTCTATAGCCGAAAAAAATAATTTTTAAAAGTGAAATATAGTTTTCAAGTCTGGCTAAATTGAATAGTCATTGTAGCTCCCAATCTTCCACTAATTACAGCAAAGAACAAAACAAAACAAAATCTGCAAATAATTAAGCAACACTTTAGACTCTGAAAAAGTGCATGATGGCAGGTTGGTAAGGAAAAAAATCAAATCCAAAATAATGGCTGATGTAGTGGTTATATTTATATCTTTTGCTGAGTTTTCATACATTCAGGTTTAGACTAAATGATGGCTGCCATCTCAGAACTGTGCAGCAAGCACAGATTTAAAAAAAACCTCAGGATAAATCTTATCTTTTTCTTCCCAGGGGTCCAAAAGGGAGACTGTGGGAATAATCCCCCTTTAAAAAACTCATTTATTATTTGTTTTATGCTCAGGGAGCCAGGTAAACCACGAAACTTTACAGTTGGTGTCAGCAGAAAATAAAAAGTTACCTAAAATTATGAGAGAAAAAAAATCTTGCTATCCTGACAGAGGAACTGGAAAAATGGTTCCCCTTGTGATCTGAATTTTATGCAGGGAATCCCTGTTATTATTCTCTTTTGCTTAGCCCCTGAAGCAGACCATTTGAAGATTATGTGATTTTTCTCAAATTCTCTAACATAGAGAGTTAAAAACACCACGCTTTTAGCCAGAGGACCAGGATAAAATGAGTTCTAGCAGTCATAGGATGTGAGGAAATACAAGAAGTTAGAAAGATGGAAAATGAAATCTCCTAATATGTGTATAATGTCTTATGCCCACTTCTGAGCTGAACATGTGTAGAACTGAGTTAATTATTGTGATTTCACCCTAAGCAGGTTGATAGCCTGCTAAAGAAAAGGGAAAAAAAAAGTAATGTCCACAGGGTTTTTACAAAATTGAAGTGCACATAATATAAGAGCAAAAATGTTTAGGATACAATGTAAAATCAGTGACATAAACAAAACAAGAAAAATTTCAACAACCATAAAGGGAAGAGAAAATCAACAGAGTTTCACCTGATACTGTCTTGAATAAGGGGCCACTGGTCAATTTTAGAACAACTTAACCAACGTAATAAACACACATTATAATAGCTTATAAACAATATATTAAAATAAAAATGAGTTGTTAGCCATGTAAATGAATAAATAAATAAATGTAGAGAAGGGAAACTCTTATAGCTCAATGTCAAAAAATCAATATAAGAGAAATAATGAGGTTAGAAATGATGATTTCATTAATGGCTGCCAAAAAAAGGGATAACGGTTAATAAGAAACATAATCTCATTGTATATTTCTGCAAATTACTTATTCCAAAGAGTAATATAGTAGTTTACACTACATTAGAGAAAAATGGCAGACATGTTTGATCAAAATCAGTAGTATTACTTCTTGACTCAGTGTTTCAGTTATTCAGTTTAAAACTTAGTCCAGTACAATTTATATTGACAACTTTAAATTAAAATCTTAAGTCTAACCTGTTTGCTATAACCAGGAGTACATGTGGTAGAGAGCTGTGCAGACTGAAGTTCCATCCCTCTTTTGTCTTTTGTCACTGTACCTCCTCAGATTTACCAGAGAGCTCTGCTGATGGGATGAGCAATGGAGGAGTGTTTGTGCGTAAGAATGCTGTGCAATCATGGTAGGTAGGGTATAATTTCATTTCTTACTGTTCACTTCTTTCTTCTCTTCAGCTGTCCCTAAATTTCAGGTTTTAACTGTTGAACAGGAGCAAGTCTTAATGTGTAACATATTAAGCAAGTATCAAATTCAAAGCTATTTTCATGATAATCTTTCCACAAGCAGGAGGGTTTCCATGTAGTGCATATGCATTAGTCTGCTGTGTCCCAGTGCAGCTATAACCTGGAGCAGGTGTCAATGTCTCCCTCTACTCTGTGACCTGAAATGGACCCACTGGAAACAGGAATCCCCACCAAGTCCAATAGGAGAATTTGGGCAGATTCCATCTTTGACCTCTACTAACTTTTTGGACTTCCTACTGTACTTTTATTTTCTTTTCCTGCTGACACCACTAGAGGGAGAAAACAGGTGTCTCAAGCCATCAAGCATTTAACTGTAGACTAGTATGTCAAATAACTTCTCTTGAAAGCACCCACTCCTTTCAGGTATAAAAGTATGTCTTGTAGCACAGAATATTCTGAATTTAACTATGAGGAGGTTATTTTGTGTTGTTTTATTTTTTAATAATCCTGGAATATTTGGGGAGCCCCTGGAAAACACGAAATAATTCCTAGTAACACTTAACATTGTTTTGCTTCAACCATATATTTTACACCTATTGCTTTTGGATATCTTTTATTTATAATAATATTTCCAATTTCAAGGACCAAAATATTATAAATCAGTGTTTCTCAAACTATTAGAAAATGTGTAGTATAAAAATAATCCTAGAAGACTTTAATTCTAATTCAGATTCTACATTGAAAATCATAGCTTCAAGTCTTTGTTAACTTCTGGTATCCAGCATCTATAAAACAAAATACATAAATAAAACATATAACAAAACTCTAAAAAGAAGGAAGGAAGGAAGGAAGAAGTCAGGAAGGAAAGGAGGGAGGAAGGGAGGGAGAGAGGGAGGGAGGGACAAGATAAAAGCAACTTTTTCCTCTTTTGTCCCTCCCTTTCTTCCTTCCTGCTTTCCTCTTTTTTCTCCCTGCCTACTTACCTGCCTGCTTTCATAAAACAAATGCTTATTAGGCATATTTAAGTAAATTTTTAATAATCTTTGAATAATAATATAATAATAATAATGCCATGTCTCTGTAGTATCACTCTTATTGAAACATGCATCAATTATATTCAAGATTTGAGTCATCCTTTCAGTCGTATTCATGAAACCCAGAAATGTATATAAAAATGTGGGTTTATGACTCTAGGTGAGTTATTTAAAAGTGTATTTAAGCCCATAACAAAATCACTTTCAGATATTTCTCTGCAAAGCTGATAAACTGCTTTTTGGTCCAGAAGATAAAGTATCATAAAACCCTTTAAGCTTAACCGTGAGATCAGGTATCAATGTGAAGGTTTAGCGGCATCTACTTGTGATTTCATTACGGTCTTAATTAAGTCACTGGGTTTCAGCAATACAAGGATGACTAGGATTCCACAGTGAAAATGCAAAGATTGATAACCATTCACTACATTTGGTATCTACATAATTTTATAATTTCTTGGAAAGGAACTAGTAGAAAAAGATTTTGTCCACAAAGCTGACCAATATCATCAATTGCTCTTGCCTCAATCTGGAGATAAGAAAACACCATTCCACTGAATTACAGAAAGTTCTTCACCTGTTCCAGAATCAAGTTAGAATAGTCTACCTCCAAAATCTGGGCATCTATAGAAAAAAATCCTTCATTGTTTATGTTTCTACTAAAACACCATAATACAAAGAAAAGTAATTTGCAATGTTCCACTTGTAGGATATATTACATATGGGTTTAAAAATTGAGAGTTTGATTTAAAGTTCTTATATCAACTTTAAAAACATGATTATGTAAGACGAGTGTGTAGAAAGCAAAAAATAAGAAATCTTGATGCATATAATTCAGTAAGAAGTTAATTGCTATATTGAAGAGAAGACATTAAGTTTTACACTGATAGGCTACAGGTCATATTTGGCAGCCCTCCAAATTAACCTGCCTCAGGGAGGTCTGGTGATTCATGGCCACATTCTGTCCCTGAACAAAGAATCTTATTATAAGTTCCTCAAAATGTCTGCGTGGTTTCACCAGGTACTCTGGTTTCCCCTCATATCCTAAAGATGTATATGTTAATATTTTTTTGAGATGGAGTCTCCATCTGTTGCCCAGTCTGGAGGATAGTCCCACAATCTCAGTTTACTGCAACCTCTGCCTCCTGGACTCAAGTGATTGTCCTGCCTCAGCCTCCCAGGTAGCTGGGATTACAGGTACTTGCTACCATGCCTAGCTAATTTTGGTGTTTTTAGTAGAGATGGGGTTTCACCATGTTGGCCAGGCTGATCTCGAACTCTTGACCTCAAGTGATCTGCCTGCCTCGGCCTTGTTAATTTCATTAGTGTATGTACATTGTCCCAATTTTGGAATGAGTGTGGCTGTGTATGTGAATGAGCCCTTTTTTGGAATAGAGTCCTTTCCAAGGTTGACTCCCACTTTGTGTCCTGAGCTGCTGGGATAGGTCCCATCAACCATGAACTAGAATAAGCAGGTAGGAAAATGAATGAAGGATTGAATGAATATTACAAATTATTGCAAGATAAAAACGTGTAAAGTCTATTATAATCATACAAATGCACACCAATAAACAGTCTGATATGAAAGCACTCAGTGAGCATGCTCTATTTGTGATTGTTTTTTAATTTTGTGGTGGTCAGAGGTGCTCCTTACAATTTTTGTTTTGCATACATTTAGTTTTTGATTGAACCTGCCACTGACCACCGGTTCATCAAGACTCAGTGGTTCACCAAGAATAGGGGAAATAATTATCTTACTTATTACAAAAATCTTTCTTAAATGTATCTACAGCTCAAGTTTATTTCAATGTTTAGTATTGGAACTGTTTTGGTCTTTATTTAGAAGGTCATTGATGTTATTGTAGCCAGAAATACATCATGAAAAATTAACTCTTGTTTATGTAAGTTTGTCTGGGATCTAATTGTTTTCATTATCCATCATTTCACTTAAAATTAGTTTCCAAGAACCTATGGATGATGTTAAGCAAGGGCTTACTCTCTATATAAAATTAAATTCAGTATATTTAACAGCTGTTCTATTCACATACACATACATACACATCAAATAAAGGAAAATATATTGGGTTGTTTTGTTCATTTGTTTTGTGTGTGTGTGTGTGTGTTTTAAATATGGTGTTCACCATTATCCATTTGCTGGAGCCAGCAGCCTGGGGGTTCTCTTAAAGTTTTCTTCTGCCTCTGTCAATTTCGCCTTCATCAAGATACATTAGCTTCCCTTCTCAATAAAGATATCTCTCCTTTTCTCTCTCCTTTTGCACTGATTCTTCTTTTCTTCTTTATTTTAGATTTTCATTATGTTTTTGTCACAGTTACTATTATAACATTGTGAATGATTTCCTCTCTTTCTCATACTATCTCCATTATAGTCTCATCAATAATTGTTACACTCTCCCAGAGTAATCTTTTTATAAAAAATCGATGAATGATGTCATTTCCTAATTAATAGTTTTTTTATTGCTCTTAGGATAAAATGCAAATGCATTATGATGGTGTACAAACCCCACATTGTGGTCTTTTCTTTTCTCTCAACACCCAATACACTTTGTATTTCAGACATGCTAAAGTATTTAAAGTTTTTCAAATTTATTCTACCTTTTCATACCTCCACAAATTTCCTCTATCTGGATTCATATTCTGCCCTTTTCTTTACCTGATTGGTTTCTTGAGCAGAAGAAAAACTATCTCCCTAGATATCATCTCTTGACTATAATAAAAGTATTCTTGAAGCACCTTGTAAATTTTTAAAACAGAACTTGCTATACATGCCCTTTTCAATGCCAATGCCCCTATTATGTGCAGAATAAGCAGATGATTAAAGTGCAATGCCTAATTTCAAAGTTGTGTTCATTTGGGAAATATTAAAATGTCTGAAAATCTAGTATGTATAAGAACATATAATATACTTTATTGTAGGTATTTTCTGTAACAATTTTTATAAAACCTAATTTTTAAATCTTTTAAAAGCAAACTTTCTTTTAACAAGTCTGTGTCAATATCCTCTCAAGTGACCACCAAAACATAATCTCACATCCCTTTAATGCATTATCAACACTGCTGGCAGACTGATGTTTCTGAAATATAGATTGAATTCTGTAACTTCCCAGCTTAAAAGCTTTCAATGGCACCACGACGTCTATTGGATAAAACTCAAACTTGGTGACATTGCCTTCGTGGCCTATTAAAACTTGACTCTGAATTAACTTTTATGCTGTATCTCCTACAAGTCTCCCTCTGATTCTATTAAACTTGACTCTGAATTAACTTTTATGCTGTATCTCCTACAAGTCTCCCTCTGATTCTATCAACAACCATCTTATCCTTTGAACCTACCATAACTCCTAACACTTCTTACTACTGCATGTTATTTATTTTTCTTAAATACCATTTCCACTTGGAAAATCAATACTGACATAACTACATTTCTTTTCAAGTTTTTCTTTTCTGAGCTCTCCCTTATTGTATTAGTTACTCATTATTTCATAGTCCCAAATATCTAATATCTAATGCACTGTTCTGCTATGTTGTATTTTCACTTACAATGAATACTTATCTATTAGACGGGAGAGTCCTCAAATACACAAGCTATGTTTATTTTTCTTTGTTCTTCAAGGGCTTATCACACAATATGTTCTAAGAGATTTACACATCTATAAAATGAATTTAAAAAAACACAATAAAAGTGTGCACTCATAATCCCGCATATATATTTGGTTTATTATTGTATTATTCATCTTAATTATTTTATTAATCGTTATGATTGAAATGTATTGTCAATCCATATCATACAGATACAAATATATATTACACATACAAAGACCTGTATAAGGTGTATATGCATATTTTAAATAATAATAATAAAACAATACTTGTACTCAAGAAAACGGGTAATTTGATTAAGTAAATATCATATTGTGTGTCATGGTGTAAACATAGCATTATATGAGCCCTTGGATGATGGTTCTAGCAAAGGCAAAGGACTAGAAGGGCAAACCCAAATCTTAGAGAAACAACTGTTCCAAAAAGAATGGACTGCTGTCTTCATAGGCCATCTGTGTTTTGAAATGAGCATACATGTAAACTAAATAGAGATATCATAAAAGCAATTACCTCTAACTCCTCAAAAACTTTGAAGGTGTCACTAATTCCTGCAATTCTTCCTGATGTAAATTATTCTTTTTGATTTGCTATCTTGGCCTTGAGGGTACGTGGGATTATGCTGGAGTTTTCTTTTGGTCTTTCCTTCTGTAATGGCTCACCCTCAACAGGTCAGGAACTCAGAAGGTTCTAAATATATCCATCTTAGTGTTACAACTGAGTTCCATGGAAATAGCCACAGGGAAAAAAAGCCACTGTGACTTGTCCTGGACACCATTTATTACCTGAACTCCATAACTCCTTTCTCAAGCTAAGGAGCTATGATTGTGTTTCAGATCAGTGATATCATGTCAACATAGACCCTGAACTAAAAACCCTTGAAAGATAGTCAAATTTCCCCAGTGCACGTTTATTCTGTATAGGGTCTTAATGAAACATATGTTGAATATACATAAATTGGCATTACACAGTTCTTCTTGTAGGTTATCCAGTTCTTGTTACTGAGCTCTGTACTGAGAACTGGCTTGTACATGAAAAGGGTTTAAGAGATTACAATTTTCTATTCTTGTTATCTTTTAATTATTCAGGTTATATAAGTCAAATTACAATTTAATTGGCTGCCTTTTTATTTCATTCCTAGAAAAACTATGATCTATTACTTTTCTGTAGGATAAGTCACTATTGTTTCTTTTACTGTCCTGAGGTTTACTTCATTATATTCACCTTGTCTGTCGGTTAAACGTTGTAATTAGGCTCCTGCAATTCCAAAACTCCTTAATCTCTGTTAATAGTTGATATGGTTAGGCTTTGTGTCCCCACTCAAATCTCATCTTGAATTATAATCTGTGTAATTCCCACATGTCAAGGGAGAGACCAGGTATAGGTAGTTGAATCACAGGTGAGGTTTGCCTCATGCTGTTCTCATGACAGTGAGTGAGTCCTTATGAGATCTGATGGCTTTATAAAGAGCTCTTCCCTCTTTGCTCCACACTTTTCCTTCATGCTGCCTTATGAAGAAGGTGTCTTGCTTCCTCTTCACCTTCCACCATGATTGTAAGTTTTCTTACAGCCATGCTGAACTGTGAGTCAATTCAGTCTCTTTCCTTTATAAATTACCCAGTCTTGGGTAATTTAAAAACTTGGGAAAGTTTTTAAAGACAGTAAGAAAATGGACTAATACAATAGTAGAGACCTCAGTTTATTCATAGCATCTCCTATTGTCAAATACTGTCAGCAGAGCTCAGCTAGATTAAGGTTCTCAAAGATATTGCTTCCTTGGAAGAAATGTAGATTTACACTTGTATTTTGGGTTTAGACATTCAAGAGCTTCAATAATTCTTTCCACAGACATACTCTTTTGGGACATGATTTGCATAATCATATTATTTTCATGGTTATCAAATTGCTATTACATTGCTATAGCCACAATTCCCCAATACCATGCTTGTCATCTACACATTAGTTTTTGCCTCCAAGCCATCACATGATAATGTGAATGTGATGCTGATGCATAGCATGGATTACCAATTTCCAATTTTTCCACAAATAGGAATGTTTTCTGTTTATTTCTTGAATGTGTGCAGAATCCCATTGCAGAACCTATAGGGAAGGTCTATTTTCTGACATCATTCCTTGTATCACTTACTGGAACAGTTTATATAAAGAATTTAATAAAGATGTGATCATAGTGAATGGAAACCAACAAAGGAGAGTAAGGCACAATGGGACAAGCCATAGCAGTGGACCATTACCCAGGCCTGAAGGAGCAAAGAGATCGGGAGTTTGCTGTGACAGAGAGAGTGAATGTAGTTGTCGAAGAGTGCCACTTCATATGTACTGGAGATGGTCATAAAGCTCACACTGGCAGACTGCCAGCATCTCTTCCCAGCTCCACAAACTGCCACAGCCTATGATGTCATATTGATATTAAAATTTATATTGAAAGCTTAATATTAGCTATTGTGCAAAGACTTACACTACAGAATTAGAAACTGCTAAAAATAAGCCTTTTTTTCCTTTCAGAGAGCTGATTGTTAAACATATGACTGCAGGTCAGTGGGAGCACCCAACAGAACTTGTGGCTGTTAGTAAAAAAACAAAAGGGTGGGAACTAGCATAGTAATCACTTACTCTGTTTTTCCTCATGTATCCAGCTATTGCCCCTCATTCACTGGCATAGCAAAATTGCAAGCCAGAAGCCAAGAGTCATATAATGTTGTCAATAAATGTTGGTTTCCAAGGGTGCAGAACAAGGTAAAAGGGCTAGAGAGAGCCAATCTAAGTAAAATATATTTAGTGCAAGTGGTTATTAAATAAAATTGTGTCAATATGTGCAGAGTAAGAAATAGTCCTTAGCAAAGACTTCAGTGACTAAATGACAAATATGAGGGACATCACTTGTAAAGGTCCTTAAGTGTGACTAGCTTGGACTTTCCATGGACCAAGAAGCACAGAGTGACTGCTACACAGGGAACGAGAGAGAGTGTGAAAAGACATGAGGTTAAGGAGGTCAAAATGAGCTAGATAATACAGTGTTTAATAGGCCATAATAAATGATTTATAATTTCAAATAACTTTTGATATGTTATTTATATACAATAAAATTCACCAATTTTAACTTTGAAATTTGGTGTATTTTAGTAATTGTGTAAAGCCAAGTAAGATATCAGATAAATTTCTTACCTGAAAATGTTTCCTTCAGTCCTTTGCAGTGGATTCTTTCTCCTGACTTTCATTTTAAGGCAACCAATAATTTCCTGTCACTACATTTTTCATCTTCCAGAATTTTATATAAATGGACTTCAGTCTTTTGTATGTAACTTTTTCACTGAGCATAATTACTATTTTGAGATCGATCTATGTTGTTGTATATGTTAGTACTGCTGAGTAATATTTTATGGGGTAGATATATCACAATCTTTTTTTTGGTTTGGTTTTCTTTTGCTGTTTTTGTTGTTTTTAGTTTTAATTCACCAGTTTAAGGATAAATACCTTCTATTTTGGGGTACAAATAATGCTACTATAGATTCAAGTTTACAGATCTTCATGTAGATATGTACTTTAATTCTCCTAAGTAAATAGTTAAGGTATTAAATTGTTAGGTCTTGTGGTAAATGTATGTTTAACTTTTTAAATATATAGTTTTACAAAGCAGTCAAATTGTATTTTCTTAACATCAAAGTGTAAGTTTCATTTGTTCCACATTCTTACCAGAAGTTGATATTATCAGTCTTTTTAACAAATTCTTTGTTATTAGTAAATTCGTAGTGGCATCTTATTTTTACATCTTATTTATTTACATTTTTACATCTTACTTACTTACATTTTCCTAACTGCTGATATCAAGCATTTGCCTTGAGTTTATTAAAAGCTTATATATTCTCTTCTGTGGAATACCTGTTTAAATTCTCTAATGAATTTTTAATTGAGTTAGTGCTCATTATATATTTCTCTCTCTCTCTCTCTCTCTCTCTCTCTCTCTCGTGTGTGTGTGTGTGTGTAGATATATATGTATATATATATATTTTATTGCACTTTAGGTTCTGGAGTACATATGCAGAACATACAGGACTGTTGCATAGGTGGTTTGCTGCCTCCATCCCCCTGTCACCTATATCGGGTATTACTCCCCATGTTATCCCTCCCCAACCTCTCTACCCCCTGTTGTTCCTCCCCTATTCCCCCACAACAGGCCTCAGTGTGTGATGCTTCCCTCCCAGTGTCCATGTGTTCTCATTGTTCAACACCCACCTATGAGTGAGAAAAAGCAGTGTTTGATTTTCTGTTCTTGTGTCAGTTTACTGAGAATGATGGTTTCCAGATTCATCCATGTCCCTAAAAAGGACACAAACTCATTGTTTTTTTTTATGGCTGCATAGTATTCCATGCTGTATATGTGCCACATTTCCTTGTCCAGTCTATCATCAATGGGCATTTGGATTGGTTCCAGGTCTTTGCTATTATAAGCAGTACCACAATGAACATACATGTTCATGCATCTTTATAATAGAATTATTTATAATCCTTTGGGTATATACCCGGTCATGGGATTGCTGGGGCAAATGGAATTTCTGTTTCTAGCTCCTTGAGAAATCACCACACTGTCTTCCACAATGGTTGAACTAATTTACACTCTCACTAACTGTAAAAATGTTCCTATTTCTGCATATCCTCTCCAGCATCTGTTGTCTCCTGATTCTTTAATGATCACCATTCTAACTGGCTTCAGATGGTATCTCAATGTGGTTTTGATTTGCATTTCTCTAATGACCAGTGATGATGAGCATTTTTTCATATGTTTGTTGGCCTCATATATATCTTCTTTTGAAAAGTGTCTGTTCATATCCTTCACACACTTTTGAATGGGTTTGTTTGTTTTTTTTTCTTGTAAATCTGTATTAGTTCTTTGTAGATTCTGGATAGAAGCCCTTTGTCAGATGGATAGATTGCAAAAACTTTTCCCCATTCTTTTGGTTGCTGGTTCACTCTAATAATTGTTTCTTTTGCTGTACAGAAGCTGTGGAGTTTAAATAGATCCCATTTGCTTATTTTGGCTTTTGTTGACAATGCTTTTGGTGTTTTAGTCATGAAGTCCTTGCCTATGCCTACCTCCTGAATGGTTTTGCCTAGGTTTTCTTCTAGGGTTTTTATGGTGTTAGGTCTTATGT
Organism: Saimiri boliviensis; assembly: GCF_048565385.1. NCBI lineage: Eukaryota > Metazoa > Chordata > Mammalia > Primates > Cebidae > Saimiri > Saimiri boliviensis. The sequence continues at coordinate 31,536,475 of NC_133458.1, forward strand.
TTAAGTCTTTAATCCATCTGGAGTTAACTGTAGTGTAAGGTGTCAGGAAGGGGTCCAGTTTCTGCTCTGTGCACATGGCTAGCCAGTTTTCCCAACACTGTTTATTAAACAAGGAATTCTTTAATCATTGCTTGTTTTTGTCAGGTTTGTCAAAGATCTGATGGTTGTAGATGTGTGGCATTGCCTCTGAGGCCTCTGTCGTGTTCCACTCATCTATATCTCTGTTTTGGCACTAGCAGCATGGTGTTTTGATTACTGTAGCCTTGTAGTATAGTTTGAAGTCAGGTAGCATGATGCCTCCAGCTTTGTACTTTTTGCTTTGAATTGTCTTGGATATACAGGATCTCTTTTGGTTACATATGAAGTTTAATTTGTTTTTTTTTTCCATTCTGTGTGGAGGGTCATAGGTAGCTTCATGAGGATAGTGTTGAATTTGTAAATTACTTTGGGCAGTATGGCCATTTTCACAATATTGATTCTTCCTAACCATGAGCATGGAATATTTCTCTATCTGTCTGTGTCCTCCCTTATTTCCTTGAGCAGTGGGTTGCAGTTCTCCTTGAAGAGGCCCTTTACATCATCTGTTAGTTGTATTCCTAGGTATTTTATTCTCTTTGTAGCAATTGTGAATGACAGTTTGTTCTTGATTTGGCTCTCTTTAGGTCTGTTATTGGTGTATAGGAATGCTTGTGATTTTTGCACATTGATTTTGTATCCTGAGACTTTGCTGAAATTCCTTATTTCCGGAGATTTTGGGCTGAGGTGATCGGGTCTTCTAAATATACAATCATGTTGTCTGCAAATAGAGACAATTTGACTTCCTCCTTTCCTAATTGAATATTCTTTATTTCTTTTTCTTGCCTGATTGCTCTGGCTAGAACTTCCAATACTATATTGAATAGGAGTGGTGAGAGATGGCATCCTTGTCTAGTGCCACATTTTAAAGGAAATGCTTCCAGTATTTGCCCATTCAGTATGATAGTGGCTGTGGGTTTGTCATAGGTAGCTTTACTTTTTAATGAGCAGATGTATTATAAGATAAATATCACATATTTTTCAAATTATAATAGCTTTTCAGAAACTATAGAGAAATAATGTGTTTTTCTCACTATAGTATGTGCATGATCCTCTCAACATTGATGTGGATACTTTTGTATAAAAAGTAAGAAGTTGGACAATATAAAATCCCAAATACCAAATTTAATAAATTAATACTATAAACTTGAATATTCATACATTTACCCACTATTTTATTAGACATTTAAAAATAATTTGAGAGAGAAGACATATGATATTTTCTGATTTTCAATTTTTTTGGTTGATCTACTCCACAGTCACAACAGTTTATTCTCCCTGTGACAAGAAATGGTATAAGGAAAAGTTGTCAGAATAGTTTTTTTCTTTAATTAACCTGGAAACCATCATTCTCAGCAAACTGACACAAGAACAGAAAATCAAACACCGCATGTGCTCACTCATATGCGGGTGTTGAACAATGAGAACACATGGACACAGAGAGGGGAGCACTACACACTAGGGTCCGTTGGGGGGTAATGGGGGAGGGACGGAGGGGTGGGGAGGTGGGAAGAGATAGCATGGGGAGAAATGACAGATACAGGTAAGGGGAAGGAAGGCAGCAAACCACACTGCCATGTGTGTACCTGTGCAACAATCTTGCATGTTCTTCACATGTACCCCAAAACCTAAAATGCAATGAAAAAAAAAAAGAAAAGAAAATTAAAAATATAATTAGCTTAGATCTTAGAATCTGTTACCTTTCCAGGGTGATTCAGGACCCATTTTGGGAGTCTCTTGAGGACAAAACCTGGACTATTTATAGTGTGTTGCTATTATGTCCACTACATAAAACCATTACAGTAGGGTGAAGAAGTAAATATTTCATCACTTTAATGGTTAACATTTTTTCTAGTTGTTTTAGTATTTATTAAACGTTAAATACGGACAACTTCTGGGTTAATCCTGATCAGCAAGTCTTTTATGTTATCAGCATAGTGTTTAAAAATTTTTCAATTAGTTGACAAAAGCAAAAAATCAGATATTTCTCTTTAAATATAGGTTTCTATTCTTTGCTAGGAACCAGATTTGACAACAATGAGCCTATATTCCCTATGGAAAAAATCAGCTGGAGCTAAGTAGCTGCAATCAGTCTAACCCAGCTCTTTCCAGTCTGTTGAAAATTCATTACTCTCCTCTATTTAGACCCAGGATGCTTCATAAAATTGTCTGTTCCCTGTTTAGGTCTTATAAGTTATTTTTGTTTTGTTTGACTTTTGCCTTTTAAATTTCCTGATAATTATAAAGGTGACTATTTATTTTATTTTTATAGTGTAATAATCAAAAATATTTATGATGATAAAAGTAATGATTTCCACACTTATTTTATAGAACATCCTTTTTTCTTCAAAAAATATTACTAGGATATAATATAATTGAAAATAAACACTTTTATCTTTGAAGGATTACACTTAATCTTCTCCTCTCCTCATCTTTCCTCACCTGCAGAGCTGTTCTTTGGTGTGAAGAGTAATCTCTACCAGGAAAAGCAAGGCATGTAACAATCTCAGAGCTTCCTAGAAGTAGAATTTGCAAATAGCCGTTAACATAATTATTCATATTTTTGTATGATAGCTATCTTATTTTAGTGAAGATTTTCTTAGTTGAGACTTACAATTTTAAACATCTGTATAACTCTGTAACTTAGTCCATCAAGTGTAGAACCAAGCATCAAGATCCTATACAAACTTCAAAGATGCAAAAGTACTACAAAAGTGTCTCTTTCCAAGTGAAACAAACCCAGAAAGTGTTCTCACAATGTAGTTCACAGCTTGGCAGCCCAGGATTGTGCTTTAGGGAGTTTACCATGTGTTTTTGTTACCAGTTACATACATACAGCTTTGATAACAAGTGCTAAACTCAGAAGTACTCAACTGTTATTTTCCTCTTCATTGATTTTTTAATCTCAAGGTGACCTAGTCTGATTCATGCCTGTATCTGCTATACAAAATTCTCAATATATTCTAGGAGGCTATACTAAAGGTAATAAAAGTTACAAGCCATCTATCTAAAACTACCTGGATAATGAAAGCTCATTTCGGGGAGCTGAATAGATAAGATATTGACTCTGGTAAAAGAAAATGTATGCTCAACTTATGGGCTGGTAATATAGTGAATGGAATTAGAGAGGTTTGCTGGCACCACAAATAACCTAAATCTCCTCTTGAACTAAGATGATTTCTAAATGTGTGAAACTTTCAGCTTGGAGGAACTTAAAAAATACAGCACTGTCAAAAAAGCTGAATGAATGTTAAAAAGGATTTTCTTCTTTAATAAGGATCCAGTTACTTGATGTAGTTCTTCAATTAAAATTTGCCCAAGTTACTATTCTGTCCCACATACTAAAGTAAAGAAATTTCCTTCTCCACTACTTTATTAAACAGAATCTGAGTGTTTTGGGGTTTGCTTTGTTTTTATTGCTTAGTTACTTTTGTTTATAGAGCCTCTTTGGGACGCAGTATTGAATAGTGAATTAAACATAAATAGTGCCTGAGTTTATAGAATTTATATTCTAATGGAAGAAACCAAAAAAGAAAAGTTAAATGTACAATATAATATTCCGTAGTAAAAAAGAAAAAAGTGCTATAGAGGAAAATGAACTGTGTAAGATAGGGCATTAGGGAAACAGTGATACTTTTCTCAATAGAGTTGCCAAGGAAAGCCTGTTTGAAGATGATGATATTTGCAGCAAGAATTAAATGAAGTGATGGTACAGCTATATGAATATGTAGACATAAGCTTTCTAACCTGTGGGAAGATCACTTATAATTCCTTGAAAAAGAATAATAGGCATATTTTTTAAACAAAAAGAGAGTTCAGAATATTTTAAAAAGAATATGACTACTTAGGTATGAGGTGCTAGAGCTATCCAGGGATCAAGTAAACTAGGATCTTATGGAGAACCTGTAAAATAATGTAGATATTGATCTAAATACATTTAGAAGGCCATGCAGAAATTTTGAGTAGAAGAATGACAGTTATTTTCAAAGGAATTATCTGGTTGTTGAGATATTGTAAATTCAAGTTCTGATTTGATCCAGTCCTGGTTAGTAGGCTACATTAAGTCCCTTCTATCTTTGAAGGCAGCTCTTTGAGGAAGGAATGTTGGTTAAAGGCTTTTTAAATCTCTATTATCTCATGGTAGAGCACCTTTCACACTTAAGTTCCACATTCTGCTAAGTACATATTAGAATTGCTGGGTTACAGAAAAATGTAAATTAATTACTTCACCTTGCCTTTCAGCTCCAAAGTTCATTAGTCTGAAGTTTCACCCTGATTCCTCTTACATGCTTTTGCTTCATGGAGCAATTTGTCTTCTTTCTGAGTATGTCCACCATATATTTATTTATATATGCATATTTTAAATTATCTTATTAGGAGAAAAAAGAGTAGCTTAATACATAAACCTTGAGCACCACTGAGAGAACTTCAGAAAAAAACTATTTTATTTTCTTGCTGCTCTTTGTCAGGATGGTAACTACTAAGTGATCACTTCCCAGTTTCAGATTGATTTTCTTCTCATTTGCTTTAAACCAGTTGATGACATTTTACAGATTGTGTTTTCATATATGTTAAAAATTAAAGATCTAGCTTACAATCAAACTCATAGTTATGAGTTATTTTATGAAGGGTATTGAAAGATAAAAATTTGGTTAAAATCTAGAGGAAAAATATAATCTATAGTTGATTGCTTTGACAGTTATTGACATTACTTAGATATTTAATTTTGTCAGCTTTTTAAGTTTTTTAGTCATACTTAATATTCTTAAACCAAAGCTTACTTAGTTTAGCTCTTCAAGAGATTATCATATAAATCTTTTAATAATTTAAACTCTTAAGACCTTTGAGTGTAGAATAGCAATTTACACTTCTACATTGATGTATGTAAAAAGAAATATAATACATAATTATTTCCTTGCATGTGTTCTATTCCTAATGTCCCTTTTCAAATAAAAATAAGCTCCTTTGACTGCTGAGCATTTTATTAATATAATTTAGAGGACATAATATAGTTTCCAGAACATTACAGTGACACAGATGCAACAGCTGTATAATGAATTCCCTCATGTTTATTTCATTTTCCCTGCTACCACTTTTTTCATTGATTACTTGACTCCCCTAAGTCTAATTTTAATGATGGCCCTTCAGATATCTGGAAACTTGTGTACCCATCTAGTCAAGATAGCCTCTCTCATTACTTGATATAAGTTACACTGTTAATAGATGGCCTTCAGCAAAATGGTCATGCATTGAGCATTCTGATTTCTGATTTATTATGTCACTAATAGTCTTTTATATTGATCGTAATACTCTGACAATCCTTTATTATTTTATAATTGTTTTGCAGTTGAAGTGCTGAAAGTCTGAATTACTCTCATATCAAAATATCATGTGTAAAAATAGTAATGGAAGGTAAGAGTGAAATAGGTGAATGGGAGCCATTGGGATAAAATATTGTGGGGGAACCCTAAGGAATTTCATAAGAAAGCCAAGTTAAAGGACAATCTCAGTCACAGTCCAATGAGATAAAGTGATAGCACCTGGATTGCATTTGTGAGTGAGTAACCAAAGGAAGCCATTTATATAAAAATGTTGCAGGGAAATACCTCTAACAATCATGGTCACCTTAAAATGAATGCTATGCAGCCATAAAAAAGGATAAGTTTACAACCTTTGCAGGGACATGGATGAATCTGGAAACCATCATTCTCAGTAAACTGACAAAAGAACAGAAAACCAAGCACCATATGTTCTCACTCATAAGTGGGTGTTGAACAATGAGAACACATGGACACAAGGTAAGGAACATCACACACTGGTGTCTGTTGGGGGTTGAGGGGGTAGGAGAGTGATAGCAAGGGGTGGGAGATTGGGAAGGGATAACATTAGGAGAAATACCTAATGTAGGTGATGAGGGGATGGAGGCTGCAAACCACCATGACCTACGTATACCTATGTAACAAACCTGCACAATCTGCACATGTATCCCAGAACTTAAAGTAAAATAATAATAGTAACTCCTTCACTACGTCTAAGTTTCTCAAATTTTGCCACTGACTCAAAATTTTTTTTCTTCTAGAATTATTAGTTAAATGAAAAGTAACATCAGCTTTTTAGCAGTGTGTGATTTAATTGATTAATTGAGGATAAGAATATTAATGAAATGTTTCAATTTATTTCCTGATATGCACATAATAAAATATGATTATGATGTGAACATTAGCTTTGGGTGACTTAACGTATTAAAACAATAAGAAAGAAATATGTACCTAGAAGGATATAATCAATCAATTTTAAAAGCAAAAAGACAAATTGGTTAAATTATCAATAAGAGACCAGGGAAGGATTCAAGGACAAACATGATTTTAAATTCAGCCTTAGGACTGAAAAATTATTTTAATACAAGACATGCTGATTCTACTGAGAGAGACAAGAGGAGAGAAAGGGAAAGAGAGAGAAGTACTTTATTTTTGAGATAAACTATTATAAAGACATGCCCTTCTGCTCCAAAAGAATTTAGACAGAGACATCAACAGATACTGTGTATTTCCTTTGTACTGACAAGTCAAGAAAACTGCATAGGTGGCTTTAGCAAAATAAACCAAAATTGTTGTATGTCAATGGTCAAAATTTATATAAGGTGATTAGGAATAAAGCCAGTTACAGCTTTACAGGTGGTTAAGATACGCTTTTAATTTCTGTCATCTAACAAGAATTGCTAGCAAATGTAACTAGTTTGTGAAACTCAGATATTTTAGTTTTGGTTTAACTCTAAAGTAAAAATTTCAGGCTGAGGTGTGTCCAGGACATGCCATTTGGTCACAGTTCATACCTTGTTCAGAAGCCCTGCCTCAGAAAAGTGGATTTAAATAGATGGCTCAAAAAAGGTTTAGATACTTTAACTTATGCATATCTATCTATCTATTTATCTATCTACCTCCAAAAAGAGTTCAACTGGCCTATATATGACTTCTCCAGGTTTATTCTGAAGCTAAAAATGTATTACTTGAGGTAGTGCAGTATAGTTGGCTCACTGAACTAAACAATTCATCCAGAAACAACTTTTGTCTACCTTTTAAATGTAGGTTGCTATAGGAACTATTAAAAATAGAAAATAAATAAAACAATTCACTTAAAAAAAGTAAAAATGGAAACAGTCTATGACTTCATGTATTCATTTACATTATCTGCTGTCAAATATTTGAAAGTATTTTGTGAATGACCTTGTCAACTATATGACCTGATTTTTATCTGAATTTGACCTGATTTTTATCTGAATTTCAACATGAATAAGTAGACACTGTTGGTTTAGAGATAAAAAATATATATTTAGAGAAGAGTGGTTAAAATTATTATGCTTTGGATCCTATAAAGCATGCATTCACCACTGTATTTTGTATGTTTTAAAATTTGGAGTTAAATATTTAGCCATATTTAATAACTATATACTATTGGATCAAAATTTTATGTTTATCCTGTTGTACAGTAAATGCAGGTAGAAGTCACCTAAAGATGTTTTTAGAATTATGTGGTATATAAATAAATGTGTGAATATTTACAGATATTATTTTTATATCAAAAGCACAAATGTAGGTAAGCTCCTTCGCAAGGAATTATTCCAAAATGAAAGGTTAGAAAATACCAGCTATCACATTGGCTAGTCTACCATCTTGACACTTGTCTCTCAGTGCAACCAAGTGTCACACAGCTCTCCTGAGGCAACAGCATAGGAGTGATACTTGATTTGATCCTGTTTATCGAAAACACAGATATCAGTGTTTATCACAATGTCCACTGTGATAAAACCTTACTGACAATATGAAATTTTAATCATATAATTGCGTTTTAAATATCTACTCAGTGCTAAAATATCTTTGATTTTCCAATTCTAATAATTATATTTTTGTTTGTTTTGTTTAAATTATGATACTAGGAAGTTCCATGCATTAAGGGAATTTGCTATAGTTTTAACTTTTCTTTTAATCAAGAATAGACCTCACTCTTTTTTCCCCAATTCATTTCTTAAGGGAACTATAATTTCTAACATTCTTTATTGGACTAATTGTTCTCCATTGTGCTGATGCGCTCCTAGCTCCAATACATTCTACAAAGTTAATTAGAACTAGAGGTATGATGAGATACATGTTCCATATTTAGATATGAATATTTTCAAGTTGGTGTCATTTATATTTTGTTGCTGTGTATTTCATATCAAGAGATACATTATGTCTGTCTATATAAGAGGTCAAAATTGATCAACAGGTTCAGCAAGTCTATCTAGCTATTATAATATTTACCTATAAGCCTTTCACTCAGTGATTTTAGTAGTCATTACAACTATTTTCTTATTATTTATTCAAATCATCTACACGCCTTTAAATGCCATCTGTATGTTGGTGACAGATTTTAAATTTATAGCTTTACCTCTCTTCATTTATATCTAACTATTTACAAACCGCCTCTTCTTGAAGGTCTAATGCATAAATTAGAGTTAACTTTCCAAAGTGAAATTTAGTCCCCATCCTTAACTCTTAATCCATAACCAAGACTTCTCACCTCAGTAAATGGCAATATCAGATGAGTTGCTCTTCTCATAAACATGGGAATATTTCTCTACTTTACTTTTTGCCTCATTGTACAAAATACATCTATTTTTATATCTGATTGGCTCTATTTTTCCAAATATGTTTAAAATCATGTTGGTTACTCTGGTGCAGCATTTACCCATTGCACTATAATCTCACACCTAATCTAATCTAAGAGTCTCTTACTTACTTTACCTATTACCACACTTACTGTCTCACATTTCAGCCAAAGTGATCCTTTTAAAACCAGTTCCCCCTTTGGCTCTAAAAATCTTCTGATAAGAAAGTGCTTCAAGATGGCTGACTAGAAGTACTTACAGCTCATAACTTTCCCTTAGAATAACAAATAGTATATAGACAATCACATTTCAAATATATTATTGAAGAGAGAACACTGGAATTCAATAGAAAAGTGAAAAAAAAAAAAAAAAAAAAAAAAAACCACCAAAAGCAAGGAAAGAGAAGGAAATGAGGTGGCCTGCTTGGCTGGGATTGGCTGGGAGCTGGAAGTGACTTCCTAACATGTGGAAAGGGTAAGTGAGTGATTCCAGTAGCCCAATTCTCAGCATGTAATTGTGCAATCCTAGCCATAGCAGAGCCTCTCAACCTTTCCAACTCTTGAAACTAACATAAGGTGCTCCCAGGAGACCAAAAACATGGAACTATTCAAAAGATTTAGCTCATGCTGTGTACCACAAACTTTGAGATCTAAGTGGCTAAGGCAAGGCCCCTTTTTCATACCCAGCCCTTGACAGACTCTATGCTGTCCTGGGGCTTAGTGTTGCCGGGACTGAGGCTTAAGAGAAACTGGGGATTTTGCTGCTGGAACTGTGGTGCAAACTGAGATTATTCCCACAGCTAGGGGTGAAATATGAGAGAGGCATGGCTAACAGCTGTCAATGCTGAGAAGCAAGCAATGCTGAAACTAAGACTGGGATGCAAATAATGTACAAGTTGCTGCTGGAACTTAGTCATGAATGAGGCAGAGCTTCTGCCACCAGAGATGGTGTTCAAGATAGGTGCAGGCTATTGCTTAAGGTAGGGAGTCCTAAACTTATAAACAGAAGAATAGTATCTACCATGATGAAAATACACAAAAATAGAAAACTCACTGGTAAACCAAACACAAAAAGAAGGAAGCAAAAAGACTCAAATGTTACCTGTAGAAATCCACCAAATCACAAGAAGAGACAATAAGGGAAGAATAAGGAAATCAAATATATAAAACAATTAGAAAACAATTAACAATATGACAGGAACAAAACTTCACATACCAATAATAAACTTCATGTAAATGGATTAAATTATCCACTTAAAAGATATAGAAAAACAACTAGATTTTTAAAAATCCAACTATATGTTGCTTATAAATATCTCTATTAATGAAGGCATATATAGATTGGCAGGAAAAGGCTGGAAAAAGATATTCCACACAAATGGATATCAAAAGTGAGAAGCAGTAGCTACACTTAGATAAATCATATTTTAAGTCAAAAATGGCATAAAAGGAGAAATAAGGTCATTACATAATAATAAAAGGTTCAATCAAGTGAGAGTTTAACAAACGTTAAACATATATGCACCCAACACTAGAGCACACAGATTCTTAAGCAAATCTTATTAGATTTAAAGAGAAAAAATGGGCAACAATATAAAAATTTGTCTAAAGACAAATCATCTAGACAAATAATCTAGACAGAAAATCAACAAATAAACATTATGTTGAAGCTCAACATTAGATAAAATAGACTGAACAAAATTTAGAAAACATTCTATCTATCAACTGCAGAATGTACACTCTTTTCACCAGCACATAAAGCATTCTCCAGGATGGATCATATGATAGGTAACAAAATAGTCTGAACTAATTTTAAAATATCAAAATTATATTAAATGTCTTCTCAGATAAATAAAGCTATAAATTAACACCAAAAGGACCTTTAGAAAATATAAAATACACAGAAATTAAACAACATGCTTTTGAATGACCATGGTATTTTATTATAGCAGACTGAACAGATGAAGACAAATGAAAAACGTTTTTAAAGTAAACTGGAAATAATTGTTATGATGTTATAAAATGTGAAATTGTGGATCATCCGTTATGAGAGATAGCATTATTCATTGAATAGAAACTAATGGCTGGTAGATCAGGTCATCAGTACAAATGGAATGAGGAAAGAGATAAAATCCATATTCACTAGGGTGCATAATAAGAACGAAAGAAGGGAATATAAATGAATTGATGGAGCTGAAAAACGCGAGAACTTTGTGAAGCATACACAAGTTTCAATAGCTGAATCGACCAAGCAGAAGAAAGGATATCAGAGAATGAAGATCAATTCAATGAAATAAAACAAGAAGGTAAGATTAGAGAAAAAAGAGTAAAAAGAAATGAACAAAGCTTCCAAGAAATATGGGGTTATGTGAAAAGACCTAATCTATATTTGATAGGTGTACCTGATTGTGATGAAGAGAAGGAATCCAAGCTGGAAAACACCCTTCACGATATTATCCAGGAGAACTTCCTCAAGCTCACAAGGCAGGCCAATATTCAAGTCGAGGTAATACAGAGAATGCCATAAAGATATTCCTGGAGAAGAGCAACCCCAAGGCACATAATCATCAGATTCACCAGGGTTGAAATGAAGGAAAATATGCTAAGGGCAGCCAGAGAGAAACATTGGTTTACCCACAAAGGGAAGCCCGTCAGACTCACAGCAGATATCTCAGCAGAAACCCCACAAGCCAGAAGAGAATGTTGGCCAATATTCAACATCCTTAAAGAAAAGAACTTTCAACCTAGAATTTCATATCCAGCCAAACTAAGCTTCATAAGCAAAGGAGAAATAAAATCCTTTATGGACAAGCAATTGCTGAGAGATTTCATCTCCACCAGGCCTGCTTTACAAGAGCTCCTGAAAGAAGCACTAAACATAGAAAGGAACAACCAGTACCAGCCACTACAAAAACATACCAAAAGATAAAGAGCATTGACACAATGAAGAGAGTACATCAACTAATGGGCAAAACAACCAGCTAGCATCAAAATAGCAGGATCAAATTCATACATAACAATATTAACCTTAAATGTAAATGGGCTAAATGCCTCAATCAAAAGACACAGACAGGCAAATAGGATAAAAAGTCAAAACCCATCAGTATGCTATACCCAGGAAACTCATCTCACATGCAAGAATACACATAGGCTCAAAATAAAGGGATGAAGGAAGATTTACCAAGCAAATGGAGAGCAGAAAAAAGCAGGACTTGCAAACCTAGTCTCTGATAAACTAGACTCTAAACCAATAAAGATCAAAAGAGACAAAGAAGGGCATTACATAATGCATCCAGAAGAGATAATGATCCTAAATATATACGAGCCCAACACAGGAGAGCCCAGATACATAAAGCAAGTTCTTAAGAGCCTACAAAGAGATTTAGACTCCCATACAATAACAGTGAAAGACTTTAACACTCCACTGTCAATATTAGAGAGATCAAGGTGACAGAAAATTAACAAGGATATACAGTACTTGAACTCAGATCTGGACCAAGCAAATCTAATAGACATCTACAGAACTCATCACCCCAAATCCAAAGAATATACATTCTTCTCAGTACCACATCACACCTACTATAAAATTGACCACATAATCATAAGTAAATCACTCCTCAGCAAATGCAAAAGAATGGAAATCATAACAAACAGTCTCTCAGACCACAGTGCAATCAAATTAGAACTCAGGATTAAGAAACTAACTCTGGGAAAATGTGGTACATATACACCATGGAATATTACGCAGCCATCAAAAACGATGAGTTCACGTCCTTTGTAGGGACATAGATGAACCTGGAAACCATCATTCTCAGCAATCTGACACAAGAGCAGAAAATCAAACACCGTATATTCTCACTCATAGGCGGGTGTTGAACAATGAGAACACATGGACACAGGGAGGGGAGCACTACACACTGAGGTCCGTTGGGGGGAAATGGGGGAGGGATGGGGGTGGGGAGGTGGGAAGAGATAGCATGGGGAGAAATGACAGATACAGGTGAGGGGACGGAAGACAGCAAACCACACTGCCTTGTGTGTACCTATGCAACAATCTTGCATGTTCTTCACATGTACCCCAAAACCTAAAATGCAATAAAAAAAAATAATAATAATAATAAAAAGAAACTAACTCTGAACCACACAACTTCATGGAAACTGAACACCTGGTTCTTGAATGTTGACTGGATAAACAATGAAATGAAGGCAGGAAAAAAGATGTTCTTCAAAACCAATGAGAATGAAGACACAAGTACCAGAATTTCTGGGATACATTTAGAGCAGTGTCAAGTGGAAAAAATTTATAGCAATAAATGCTCACATGAGAAGCAAGGAAAGATCTAAAATCAACACCCTATCATCAAAATTTAAGAGCTAGAGGAGAAAGATCAAAAAACTCAAAAGCTAGCAGAAGACAAGAAATAACTAAGATCAGAACAGAACTGAAGGAGATAGAGACACAAAAACCCTTCAAAAAATCAGTAAATAAAGGAGCTGGTTTTTGGAACAGATCAACAAAATAGATAGACCACTAGCAAGATTAATAAAAAAGAAAAGAGAGATGAATCAAATGGATGCAATAAAAAACAATAAAGGGGATATCACCACAGATTCGACGGAAATACAAACCACAAACAGAGATTAATACAAACAACTCTATGCATATAAACCAGTAAATCTGGAAGAAATGGATAAATTCCTGGACAATTACACCTTCCCAATCCTAAACCAGGAAGAAGTCAAACTCTGAATAGACCAATAACAATGGCTGAAGTTGAGGCAGCAATTAATAGCCTACCAACCAAAAAAAGCCCAGATCCAGATGAGTTCACAGCCGAATTCTACCAGACATAGAAAGAGGAACTGGTACCACTCCTTCTGAAACTATTCCAAACAACCCAAAAGGAGGGAATCCTGCCCAAATCCTTTTATGAGACCAATATCATCCTGATACCGAAACCCAGCAGAGACTCAACAAGAAAAGAAAACTTCAGGCCATTATCCTTGATGAACATAGATGCAAAAATCTTCAATAAAATACCGGCAAACTGATAGCAACAGCACATCAAAAAGCTTATCCATCAAGATCAAGTAGAGTTCATCCCAGGAATGCAAGACTGGTTCAACATACGCAAGTCTATAAATGTAATGCACCACATAAACAGAACCAAAGACAAAAACCACATGATTATCTCTCTAGATGCAGAGAAAGCCTTCGACAAAATTCAACAGCCTTTATGCTAAAAACTCTCAACAAATGAAGTATTGACGGAATGTATCTCAAAATAATAAAAGTGATTTACTACAAATGCACAGTCAATATCATATTGAATGTGCAAAAACTGGAAGCATTCCCTTTGAAATGTGGCACTAGATAGCAATCAGCCAAGAAAAAAATATAAAGGATATTCAGTTAGGAAAGGAGGAAGTCAAATTATCTCTATTTGCAGATTACATGACTGTATATTTAGAAAACCCCACCATCTCAGCCAAAAATCTCCTGAAAATGATAAGCAACTTCAGCAAAGTCTCAGGATACAATATCAATGTGCAGAAACTACAAGCATTCCTATACACCAATAACAGACTTAAAGAGAGCCAAATCAAGAATAAACTGTCATTCACAATTGCTACAAAGAGAATAAAGTACCTAGGAATACAACTAACAAAGGAGGTAAAGGACCTCTTCAAGAATAACTACAAACCACTGCTCAAGAAAATAATAGAGGTCACAAACAGATGGGAAAACATTCCATGCTCATGGTTAGGAAGAATCAATATTGTGAAAATGGCCATAATTCTCAAAGTAATTTATAGATTCAACACTATCTCCATCAAGCTACCTATGACCCTCTTCACAGAACTGGAAAAAACCACCTTAAACTTCATATGGAACCAAAATAGAGCCTGCATAGCCAAGTCAATTCAAAGCAAAAAGTACAAAGCTGGAGGCAACATGCTACCTGACTTCAAACTATACTACAAGGCTACAGTAATGAAAACAGCATGCTACTTGTACCGAAACAGAGATATAGACCAATGGAACAGAACAGAGGCCTCAGAGGCAATGCCATACATCTATGACTATCTGGTCTTTGACAAACCTGAGAAAAACAGGCAATGGGGAAAGGATTCCCTCTTTAATAAATGGTGTTGGGAAAACTGGCTAGCCATGTGCAGAAAGCAGAAACTGGACCCCTTCCTGACACCATATACTAAAATTAACTCCAGATGGATCAAAGACTTAAACATAAGACCTAACACCATAAAAACCCTAGAAGCAAACCTAGGCAAAACCATTCAGGACACAGGCATAGGCAAGGACTTCATGACCAAAACACCAAAAGCATTGGCAACAAAAACCAAAATAGACAAATGAGATCTATTTAAACTCCAGAGCTTCTGTACAGCAAAAGAAACAATTATTAGAGTAAACTAGTAACCAATAGAATGTGAAAAATTTTTGCAATCTACCCATCTGACAAAGGCTAATATCCAGAATCTACAAGGAACTAAAACAGATTTACAAGAAAACAAACAAACAAACCCATTTAAAAGTGTGTGAAGGACATGAACAGACACTTTTCAAAAGAAGACATATATGAGGCCAACAAACATATGAAAAAATGCTCATCAACACTAGTCATTAGAAAAATGCAATTCAAAACTACATTGAGATACCATCTCACACCAGTTAGAATGGCAATCATTAAAAAATCTGGAGACAACAGATGCTGGAGAGGATGTGGAGAGATAGGAACACTTTTACACTGTTGGTGGGAGTGTAAATTAGTTTAACCATTGTGGAAGACAGTGTGGCAATTCCTCAAGGACCTAGAAATAGAAATTCCATTTGCCCCAGCAATCTCATGACTGAGTATAAACTCAAAGGCCTGTAAATCATTCTGTTATAAAGATGCATGCACATGTATGTTCATTGAGGCACTGTTTACAATACCAAAGACCTGGATCCAACCCAAATGCCCATTGATGATACACTGGATAAGGAAAATGTGGCACATATATACCATGGAATATTATGCAGCCATAAAAAATGATGATTTCATGTCCTTTGTAGGGACCTGGATGAACCTGGAAACCATCATTCTCAGCAAACTGACACAAGAACAGAAAATCAAACACCATATGTTCTCACTCATAGGCAGGTGTTGAACAATGAGAACACATGGACACAGGGAGGGGAGCAACACACACTAGGTCTGCTGGGGGGACTAGAGTAGGGACAGTTGTGGTTAGGGAGTTGGGGAAGGATAACATGGGGAGAAATGCTGGATATATGTGATGGGGATGGAGGCCGCAAATCACCTTGCCTTGAATGTACCTATGCAACAATCCTGCACGTTCTTCTCATGTACCCGAGAACCTAAAGTGCAATAAAATATATATATATTTTTAAAAAGAATGAAAGAGTTCAATGTGTATATGAAGTAATGGATCCTAGATAAACTCTGAATCTGTGGATTCACAGTCAAAGACTCCTATCTCCTTATATCCTGGCTACTCTGTACAAAGTTGTTTCTGCTAATTTTTCCCATGTCTGCACAACCTCAGAAAAGGGGAAGAAGTGGTTAAGCATATAGATTTAATTAGATAACAACTCAAACTTCCTTCAGAAGAAGGACTTTAAAAGTCTCCCACAGTTTTCTTGAGTTTAAGGCATGAGAATGTATGATACAACTTTCACACATTCCAAAGTTTGTCTGGGTGAGAAATTCACTTGTACTTTGGTGAAAAAAACAAATAGGATCAAACTCACATAATAAAGATAAACTAAAGCAGGATATACTATAGTCTTTGATCTCCATGTTCAAATATATTTAATCCAGAAGATGCTGTAACTGAGACAGCAGGAAGAAAACTGCCAAAGATGTCTGTTGGGAAACAGATGAGTCATCTTGTGGATCTTTCCAAACACACAGCTATGAAGGAGCTGAGAGGATGAATACAATACTGGGTGGAAAATACAGTGGATGGCAAAAAGTACTGGGAGCATACTGGCCACGAGGAAGTGGGGAAACAGTACTTTTTCAGGTGTTTCTAAGAACCTGTTTTTGAAGTAAGAGGGCTCTAGATGGAGCTGAATAAGTTGTAGGAGGAAAAAATCAGAAGATATTATTTCATATAATTACTTTATGCCCTGCCTGAGTGACTAAATATTACTTGCTATTATTTAGACACAGTATCTAACCTTCAATAACTGGTAATATAGGAGGGTATATGGAGATACATATTTAAGTAGAATATATTTTTATAATTGTTAATGGATACAAATAAAAGTATGCAGAGAAACAGAGCTTGTAGAAAGAATAAATAGATTGGCTTTTTTCAGGGGATGAGAGTTAAAAGAGCCACGTGATATATGCATAGGCATATAAAAACCACCATAACTGAAACTGAACCCCTTTTACTTCTAAATATTCTTTGTTTTCACATTCTAAATGGGTACTTGTAGAGCTAGTCATCCAACAAAACTGCTAAGCCGTAAGTCTGGGCATTATCCTGGAGTCATCCCTTCCCTTAATCCCTACCATTCACGTAGTTGGTCACAATCTGCTTGTAATTTCTACATCTTATTTTTTAGATATTTTCTATTTTTTCATCCAATCATTACTATCTCACTTCAAGTATCTCTTGAATGTAGTCTGCTGATGGCCACCCAATTGAGTACCCTTCCTCCAGGCTTTCCTTTTTCATACCCATTTCTTTACCTAAACACTGAGGTGATCTCTCTAGCTTTAAGCTCAACTATATACATCAGATCTGCTTAAAAACACTTATAGCTTACCCAGTACTCAATCACTGTTTATTCTCTCCTCACCTTGCCATCCTCCTCATTTAAATTATATGAGATAGCAATGTTAATGATTCCTCATGATTCCTTGTGATTTTCTGAATAGATCAGATTAATTGACTTGTAATTGCCCTTGCACTTGTGATTCTTTTATCCTGAGAGGCCCCAAGCCCATTCTCATCTGTCTTCTGATGACCTTTTACATAACCTAGTTGTGTTTCTTGCACCCAAAATACATGTCTGTCTACATATGTATACTTTGCTGTTGCCCCATATATGATACATTTATTTCTTAAAATCCAACTTAAATTATTGCATTATTAATCATCAAATTGCTAATTACCCTTAATGCAATTTGGCTCAAAATTAACAAATAGTCAATATTAATTGAATGATTCTATAATAAAGCACTGTGAACACTTTATCCTTTCATCTTGGTTGATCTAATTTTACCAATTTACTTAGTCTCTTTATTTAAAAATTATTTTTAAAATCTGCATGTTTTCTTAAAAAGTTCTCAGAGAAACAAAAATATTGAAGTCCTAGAATATGTATGTATGCATGTGTGTGTGTATTAAATAAATCATTTGATAAACTTTGAAGTGAATGAAAACAAATCTGCCAGACCCACGAATCTATGATGTTGCTCCAGCCCTGTTGCTTACCAAATCATAAGGGAATTTGTTTCAGTCACCTCACTTACCTTGGTCTCATTTTCATCATCTATAAGGTGCTGAGCAATGTGAACATTAATTTATATTGTGATTATTCATTGCCTATATTTGGACACAGAGAAAAAATAAGAGAGGGAGGTATCAGGGAGGTATCTCTGGTTATGGTTGATCTATTCATTCTCTTGTTACAGTTTACAGAACAGATTTTGCCAACTAAACATTTAAGAGGATACAAATATATGAGCAAACTGAAACTAAAAATGGAAACATCCTGGGAACTTTAGATTAAAAATGTTTTGTTACAATCAACTATATGTACATGCTTCACTTGGCACTTTTATTATTACACCAAAATGGTGTTGAGTTTATAATATTCATATTGTTGTAAGAGACACTGATAGGCTGGAAGAAATCAATCAGTAAGTTATTTAGCATCATCATGTTATTATTCATGTAGAGTTGGTGGTTGAGAATGTTCTAATAAACATTCCTATAGAGCTTTGATAATCTTAATGCCTAAAAAAATAGTAATCACTAGTGTATCATTAAGTTGTTTGCCTTAAGTCACTGTCAGGTATAGTGTGCTCTAAAGTATAGCAGAATTAAAGTGGAAGTAGTGAAATCCAGGATGAATTAATACACCAGGATTAAGTTTCCTCATTTACAAAATGAGAATGAAAACCTTTTCCTAAGATATTTGTGTGAATAATATGATATTAACAAAACATACCAATCTCTCCTCTAATGTATGGCATGCAGTAAGAACCCAATAAATTCTTGTCTGGTTATTAAATGGAGTGTAAACAGATAATACACAATAATAAATCAATAATATACAATTTTGGATTTTGAAACTAAATTCATTGTCCAAATCTTCAGAGTTAATTAGCATAAGAGCCAGGATTAGAATCTCATTGTTTCTCCAGTCTTGTGTAGTTTTATATGTCTATTTATATGATTTTTCATTCTTTATTTTGAACATGAAACATGATTAATAACTTGCATTTAGTATACATTTAATAAAGAGCATATTTATACTATATGCATTAGGCTATGATCTGTAGGAGAAAAAAAAACAAAGATTAAATTAGTATCTTACATTAATCCACTGGGCATTTGATTTGTCTGCTCTGGCTGCTATAACAAAATACCATAGACTGAGCAGCTTAAACAACAAACTAATTTAGTCATAGTTCTGGAGGCCAGTAAGTTCAAGATCAAGATGACAACAGAGTTGATGCCTGATGAGGGCTCCCCTTTTTGTGTTGCAGACGGCCACCTTCTTCAGGTCTTTTCTTGATGTATGTGTGTGGAGATGGGGAGAGGGGAGGAGAAAGAGAGAGCACAACTGAGCTAGGATGTCCATTTTTATAAGAACAACAATTTTATCAGATTAGGATCCTAACTTTATAATCTCACTTAACCTTAATTATCTTCTAAATAACCTATTTTTAAATGCAGTCATATCTGGTGTTAGGATTTCAATGTATGGGTTATGCAAGTATGAAACACATTCTGCAGCAATACACATGAACCTACCAATCATGCAACTACAAAGATTTGTATTGTTGGACTTCATGTTGGGAAATATTTGATTCATACTTTCAAATGTACTAATTCTACTTCATTACCTTCATACTTCCCTCCCTGCTGCTTGATGTAGCAATGGGTGGCTGACACAAATGAAAACCAAATTAAAAGTGTTTGTGTTTTCATCGGTATTTTCATCATGGATTATGTTGGAATTTAGAAATGATTAAAAGATACCATATTTTATTCAGAACAAATAGAAGAGCAGTTAGTGAAAGGAAGAAAGTACAGAGAATTGAGTAAAGGGAGACTATCTGTACATGGAATTTGAGCTTTAAAAATTTCAAAGAGCTCCTTTGTTTCGTCTCCATGCGGTGGTTGTTTTCCTTCAGGATGCTCTGTCTTCCTGCTCCTCACACGTTATCTTTGCTCTGCTACCTTTCTGTTTCCAACTTTTACTTTAAAAAAATACTATTTAAGTTGAATTAAACATCTTGCAATAGGAAAGTCCTGCATTCTAGTATTTTCTTCTTCAACTCCATCTCAGAAGCCTTATTAAAATTACCTAGGCTTTAGGTTGTGTCTCTTTCAGGTATTTGTTTGTATTTTACAGATAAATTATATATGGGGCATAGATATCATATATAGTATATATTAATATGTTAATATTTATCTATCTTAGTTATATTAAATGTGAAAGTAATTTATATTTTGCTTCAAGCTATCATAAACCTTCTCACAGTCAGATGCAGTTAGTTTTTTAAAACACAGTAAAACAAACTGCAGGATCAATGGTTTATGAGATTTTGCCATCCTTGTGTCACAGTTTTGAAGCTACCACTTTTGAAGTACAATTTACTCTGTACACTGGATTCCTGACAACTACCAATTATGGTCACATAACATGTGTCTGCCCCCATCTCTGGGGGCTCACACATGTAAGAATGAATGCCCAGGCAAAGATACCATTTTGGCTCTCTCCAAACACATTAAATTTTAGTCTTTTAAAAAGTTACCTCCAATATGACATAATAGCTTCAATCATGTAGCACAAATGTTGCCTTTGACAGACATTCCATCACTTACTTCCCACTTTCCACTGATCTATGACAATTTTGTAAAGGTCAAAATTAGAAAAGGTTAACAATAGTTTTGATGAAAACTGAAATAATAGCCTTAATTTCTTCTCAATCAAAACTTATATAAATTTGCATTAGTTTTAAATTCAAACTATCAAAAATAGATTATAAAACTTTTCATATGCATGCACAAATGTATCCAGAAATTCATAAAAACATAATTTTCTGTGAATTCAGTTAGGAAGACCAAAAGCACATTTAAGCCACACAAAAGCCACACTTGCAATTTGATCACAAGTGGTAGGATCCCCCCCAAATTAAGTTATTCAAACACCACTGACTATTGCAAAAGTTTGCAGATAATTTCTTGAAAATGTGGAATTAAAAGTGAATATGTCAAAATTTAAGGATAATGATTATTTTTAAGTGAGCACTATTATGTGAAATTCATCTACATGCAAATTAACTCTTAGAACTTAATTCTTATTTTGAACCAAAACTAAAAATAACCTTTTGAAGCTACAGTTTCTACAAAACTCAATAATGAATACTCCAACTTAGTAAACTTGAAATTCTGATGAAACTTCTATCACTTATTGTAAAACATTTAACCTTGTAATCATTTAAAAAATTGACTTTGGTGTTATTTCTTCGTATTGATATATTTTGTTCTGTGACAGATAAGTTTTCTAGTCTTTCCCTCAACCTTTTGTTCCAGTTTATGCTGACATACAGTTATAGGCACTGCTATTCTTTAACCTTGTTATGCGACTTGCCCACGAGTACTTCCTGGAAGAATTGGTATGGAGCTGTGACAGATAAATCGCTTGGAATAATTGATTAGAATATTTGCAATAGGACCAGGTAGATGCAGTGGAAAACACTCTATGACTTATAAACATATGCATACCTCAAATCGCATCTGGATTAATATTTAATCTGTGTATATTTTTCAGTGTTTCTTCTTTTATTATCATTTTTTCCTTTAATGTGGCTCTCATTTTCATGAGAAATAAAAATGTGTAATGCTTAGTAATCTTTACAGACAAACGAAGATCAGAAAAGCATGTTTTAAAAATATATTTAATTAAATAAGAAACTAATTATTTTCTTGTATTTTTTTGCACTACAGTGGAGGCACATAGAAAAAATATACTGAGCACACGGCTGTTCAATACTAAGGCTTTTCTCAAAATCAAAAAACAGTTATTTCATAAATAGAACTTTACTGTAATTGAGACATGTTTAATTGTTTAATTATTATAGATATCATAATGATCTTCCTGTTCACCTGTATTGTAAAGGATAAATAATTAAGTTAATAAGTTTATATTGCTACTTATTATGCCTTCAGCTCTCTTAAAAATGTGAAGTCAGTAAAGAAAGAAATCCCTCTGCTTACAATATATGAAAATTTATTTTAAAATCACTAAGTCTAGAAGAATGGTGTCTGATAAAGGGTAAAAAGTAAGAAGCTTCTCTAAAGTTTCCCTTTTCTACAGAAATATATTTTAAAAATTCAAAAACTTTCAGGACCAAATTTGTCATAACTCTAAAAAGCAGTCAAAGTTTTATGTCAACCAAGCTAATGTTGAATTAAGAAAATTTAAAACTGCTAGTAAAATTTAGCGGTTTTTAAACTTGCCTTTACCCCAGTCCTGGAGTGGCTTAGCAATAATTTTGAAGACAATGGTCTGAACACCCAGCATGGGAATTCAGGTCCTTGGTTCCGGAAGGAGCAAAGCCCACCTTATTCGTAAATTATTGTGTTTATCTGTTCTAACCTATTGAGGCAATACGTGAAGAACTGATGGAAGGTTTTTTTCTCTGTTTTACTTAAACTAGAATTCACTCCAGGTGGAAAAGTGTCAGACACTACTTTAAAATATTTTAAGGGAAATAAACAAATCTGCACCTGATGGGCCAACAGGTTATTGTTAAGATATGCAATGGACCATTGAAAGTCTGAGAGAAAGGCCGGGCTCGGTGGCTCAAGCCTGTAATCCCAGCACTTTGGGAGGCTGAGGCAGGTGGATCACGAGGTCAAGAGATCGAGACCATCCTGATCAACATGGTGAAACCCCGTCTCTACTAAAAATACAATAAAATTAGCTGGGCATGGTGGCGTGTGCCTGTAATCCCAGCTACTCAGGAGGCTGAGGCAGGAGAATTGCCTGAACCCAGGAGGTGGTGGTTGCGGTGAGCCGAGATCGCGCCATTGCACTCCAACCTGGGTAACAAGAGCGAAACTCCATCTCAAAAAATAAAAATAAAAAAGAAAGAAAGTCTGAGAGAAAAATATGGACAAACAATTTCTTTGGGAAATTATGGCATTCAAACTCACCCCTTTATACTGGAAAATTTAGAAAATCACTGAGAAGGCCCCAGGCTTTCACCTGTGGCTGACCTAGAGCTTCAGTATGAAGAAACTCCCCAATAACATTTCCAAGAACCAATGAGTACATGACATGAGGATTTACTATATCTGATAAAGAATGAGTATCCAGAATATATATATAAAAGAACTCTTACAACTCAACAGCAAAAAGACAAATGATCAATTCGAAAATGGGCAAAATCTTGAATTTTCCAAAGAAGATACACAAAAGACCAACAAGCCCATGAAAAGATTTTCAACACCGTTAGCCATTAGGGGTGTGCATATCAACACGACAATGAGGTATCACTTGACACCCATGAGGATGTGATAATCATAAAAAAAGGAAAATAGTAAGCGTTAAGGATGACGTAGAGAAATTAGAGTTGTTTGTGATTGGTAGGAATGTAAAACAGTTCGGCTGCATTAAAAAAGAGTTTTTGGTTCCTCCAAAAGTTAAATATGGAATTGAGATTTGATGCCACAATTCCACTCCTAGGCATATGCCCAAAATAATTGAAAACAGGTACTTCAAATAAATATATGTGCATGTTCATGGTAATATTAGTCATAAGAGCCAAAGGTGGAAACAGCCCAAATGTGTGTCAAGGGAAGAATGGATAAACAACGTGTGGTATACACGTGCAATAAATATTAATCAGCCATAAAGAAAGACTGATGTTGTGATACATGCTACAATCTGGCTAAAGATAAAAAACCTTATGTAACGTTGCATAATTCCATTTATATGTAATATTCATAATAGACAAATCTATAGAGATAGAATAAAACTTAAAGGTTGCCAGGGGCTAATGGCAAGGAATTGGGAAGAATTACATAAGACGTTAGGAATTTTACTTTGAAGTGATGAGAATGTTTTAGAACTAGACAGAGAAAGCGGTTACACAACATTGTGAATATACAGCCAATAACGTGTTCACTTTAAATGATTTATTTCATTATTTATATAAATTTCAACTCAATATATTATTTGAAAAAATGTATAAGTGGATGCTAAAGAAGCGTCAGTGGTAGTACAATATTTTAACTCAGGAGTGGGAAAACTACAGCTGTTGTGCAGATTCTAGCACATCATTTTTATATAATCTTTGAGCTAAGAATGGTTTTTATGTTTTTAAATTGTGGAAAAATATAAGGAATAACAATTTTATTTAAAATGCTAGTCTCATTTCAATTTTATTAAACCAAAGAAAAACAATTTCTAGTGTCTGTTTCAATAATTTTATATATTGAAAACAGTTAAAAATCTTCCCTTTAGATACAGATCTGTTACTGCCATCTTCTGAAGAAAATGATGTATTGGTATGACCCAATTAAGGTAATACGGTGTAGTGACAAGTATTAGAGAAAAGTACTTTGAGACCTGGGTTCAAAATATAGCATTGATATATATTAGGGGTGTTATATTTGGCAACATAATTTTTTCTTATAATTGAATTCTCCATTTTCTTATCTGTAAAAGGAAAAAATAATAGCAATATTTCAACACTTTTGTGACAAAAGTTAAGGACAAGATATGTAAAATTCATATCAAATAGTGAACATACAATAAAATTATACTTTTTCAGTCATTAATGGATGAGAACAATTTTTTTCTTCTGGATTTAAAAAACAATTTCTTAAGGTCTTTTCAAATTAATAGCTATTATTTCATACTAATTTCTCTTTTAAAAATAGACTATTTTAAAACAACTTTTAGGTTTATAGTCAAATTGGGCAGAAAGTACAGAGAATTCTCATGTATTCTTTTGCTCCCCACATATTTATTCCTTTTCAAATCACACATAGCAAATATTTTTTGTAATTTTAGAATAATTAATGTTATCTTCCTTTGATGGTATAGGGCCATGTTTTTTTTCTAGCACCTTACATCTCAATATGTGCCTTTCCATTCGTGATACTAGAATGTGGATGAGACTCTTGTGCCTGCAGATAAGACATTTAGGACTCACTACAGTTTCCTAGTTCTGGAAATCATTGGCTATAAACTACATCAGCTCACTGATCACTTCTTAATCAACAATAAGGTAAACCAGTTATGTTTTAGTTTCTTTATGCTCAGATTTTCAAAGGTTAGGGTTAAGATAAAAGAAATTTTTATTTTCTATTCTTTTGACTTGATTTTGATTCTCTTGCTGGTACTATCTAAAGTTATGTAATTCCTGAATCCAGTCCTTAAAACCTGTCTACCTAGGACTTTGAGAGGTGACTAATACCTTTTCTTAGAATATTCCCAGATTTGTCTTTTGCCTGTTTTGTTTGTTTTGTTTGGTTGTGGTTAGAATACTTAAAATGAGATCTATACTTTTAATAAAATTTTAAGTGCGCTATATAGTCTGGTTAACAATAGGCACAACATTGTATGGCAATTTACTAAAAGTTATGTATCTTGCACAATTAAAATGTGTATACTCCTTGAAAGCAACTCTTCAATTTCCCTTTTCCCAGCTCCTGGAAACCACCATTCTACTGTGGTTCTCTAAACTTTATTATTTTAGACACCTCATATAAGTTTTACGATGTTTTACTAGCACAATGTTCTCCAGGTTCAGCCTTGTTGTCTGTTGTCATATGTGGCAGAATTTCCTTCTTTGTTTATGCTGAATATGATTTCCATGCATGTATATACTATCTTTTATTTTCCTTTTATTTTTAGTTGATGTTTAATAATTGTACATATTCATGGGATGCAAAGTGATATTTGTATACTTGTATACAATGAGTAATGGTCAAATCAGGGTAAATAGTATATTCATCACCTCACTTCACCCACCCAGCCCCACCTCTCAGCCTCTAATACTCACAATTCTACTCTCTAGTTCCATGAGCTCAAAATGTGCTTTTTAGCTCCTGCTTATGAGTGAGAACATGCAGTATTTATCTTTCTGTGCCTGATTTATTTTGCTTAACATAACGTCCTCCAGGCTTATCCATGTTGCAGTGAATGACAGAATTTCGTTCTTTTTATGGTTGAGTAGTACTCCATTGTGCACATGTACCACATTTTCTTTATTCATTTATCTGTTGATGGACATTTAGGATGATTCCATGTCTTAGTTGTTAATAATAGTGCTGAAATAAACATGAGAGAGCAGATGTCTCTTTGATACACTGGTTTCCTTTCCTTTGGATTAATATCCGGTAGTGGGATTGCTGATTTGTATGGTAGTTCTGTTTTTAATGTTTTTAAAAACCTCCACATTGTTTTCCATAATGGTTATACTAATTCACATTTCTACCAACAGTGTCTAAGAGTTTCCTTTTCTCTGCATCATACTACATTTTCTGAATTCATTCATCAATTGCTTCTTTGTAGTTTTTTCCCCCTTTGGGATAGTGCTGGAGTTTTCCACCTTGGCATATTTGAAATTTTGAGTTGTATAATTCTTTGCTTACAGAAGGTAGGCAGGAGCATCTTGTGCATCATAGGATATTTGGAAGCATCTCTGGCCTTTGTCCTTTGATATCCTTAGCAATTCCACTCTCAGTTGTGATGGCCACAAATGGACCCAGACATTGCTAAATGTCCCTGCAGGGCTCAGTAGCCCACAGCTGGAAACCACAGGTCTAATCTATGGTTTTGTATGCCTTATAAATTAAACCAAGTTACAAGTAATTGAAGCATTATGGCTTCATATGTCTCTAATCATTTTGTATATAAAATGCACACTCCAATTCATTAAATTATGCATGGAAGCTTTAGCTTTTGTTTTACGTTTTATTTTCATGGAGTTAGAGTTACAAAAAATAGGTATCAATATTTGCACTGCATTTATGCATTTGCATTTAAAGGTTCTTCAAAAAAACAAGTCACTTGAAATTTGAGTCAAGATACTTATCAGCATCTCTGATAAATAGAACAGTAAGATGAAAATTAGGATTATCTTCTTATCTCTATGCTACAGTAAACCTGTGAAGTCTGCAATCACTGCAATTATTGCATTTTTAGCATTGAATAAATGGGACTGAAAATATTTAATTTGAGACTTAATATGGACTGAATACCAAAAATGGCATCTCTTTTGTTTGGGTTTCACCTAGTTTTGAAGAGGATTGGATTTTAAAAAAAAATTTTTTCTGTAATCTTTCTTTTTAATTACAAACTTATTTTGGGATTCACATACAACTACCATTTCCTAGATGCCATCAAAATTTTATTTGATGTATTTGTTAGTTTATCAATCTGGCAAAGTAGTTAGTATCAATCTGGCAAAATAGTTTATGTATTGTGGATACTTACAAAAACAGGGAGAGAGAGATCTGGCTTCAGCTACAGAAGCTTGGTGTATAGAAAGCTGGTAGAAAACTAATATTAAGCATTTCCTAATAAATAAACCTTACCCACCTAAGAGAAAATATGTTTACCATGATATCAACATTAATAATATTTATATCAATTAGTACAATACTTATTGAGAACCTACAGTGTATCAAAACTATGTGTTACCATAAATAACTTATCACCATTATTCTCTTCAACTGTGAAGTGGCTACAAATACTACTATTTTCAGTAGAGAACACTGGAGCGCAAGAACAGTAAGTGGCTGATACACGCTCCCAAAGATGAGAGAGGGACAGAGTTAAATTCTAGTTCAGGTTTTTGTTTCTTATTTTTTTCTTATATGCCACACTGAAATAATTTCTTTTATATGTCAATAATTAAACAGAATCAAAAACTTTCACAGCAAGGGACATTTGAACAGTCTTGATTTAGTTTGGCTGTATCCCTACCCAAATCTCATCTGGAATTGCAGTTACCATAATCCCCATGTGTTGCATGAGGGAATGAGTCGGGAGTAATTGAATCATGGGGATGTTTCCCCCTATGCTTTTCTCATGATAGTAAGTTCTCACAAGATCTGATGGTTTTATAAGGGGCTTCTCCCTTTGCTTGGTTTTCATTCTTCTCCTTCCTGCCACCATGTGACGAAGGATATGTTTGCTTCCTCTTCTGCTATCGTTGTAAGTTTCTGAGATCTTTCAGCCCTGTGGAATTGTGAGTTAATTAAACCTCTCCTTCTTTATAAACTACCTAGTCTCAAGCAGTTCTTTGTAGCAGCGTGAAAAGGAACTAATAAAAGTCTTTAAAGATAACTGCTAGTTTTCTCAGACTAAAGGGGCTTAAAGTTATTTGAGGAAAGAGTAACAAAGAAAATAACATGGAGATGTAAACAATTAAGATATATTTAAGGAATGACACTTCTGAAACTTTTCAGAGAGGCAGGAGTACAAACTGTATAGCATACACTTTCAAGTACGAGATGGGAAAGGGAAATTTAGGGCAGATTGGGATGAAATTGGGTACAGACTTTTGGAAAGAAAAAGACAGCAAATGATCCCTTCTCACCAAAGAAGATATAATAACCATTCTGTTTGCAGTAGTTATGTTAGGATGTTTAGAGACAATAAAATAAAGGATTATTTTAAGCATCAGTATAAGCACTTTGCACAACTTATACTTTAGAGATTATTTACCTGAAAAGCAGAATGATACCTAGAAAAAAATGACAATAGGTAGACACATCCATCATCACCAGGGAAATGACTGAATTCCCAAAGAGACTTTCAGGCTGAATTGCTAAATGAAGCATGTATCTAATTTAAGTTAGAAACATTTATATATCTTCAATTTGTGACAAGTATTGAATTGAGTTGATGGTTTCAAAAATTAAAGGTGGATAATGGGTGACATCTAATAAGATTTTCTGCAAGAAATGAATATATGGAACAAATTAATGGTATCCAGAGACAATATAAAATGTATCATGAATGAGTAATATATTAACATCTGAAAATGGAAAAGAGTTTTCTAATACTACCATGTCAAATTTCGGTTCAGAAAGAAGTAGAATTGGGAAAGAGTTCAAAAATGAATGAGAAAATAATAACAAAATGTGAAACTTCTGGAAAAATCAAAATAAATAAGAATGGAGGATGCCATTATTTGCCCCTTTCTGACAATGAATAAAAGAAAAATCAGTAGTGTACATCTTATTTCAGAGTAGTTTAAACTGTCTGATTTATTGTGTTAAAATTATCCACAGAGATGAAGACTGTCAAGGCATTACAAAAGTAAAAACTTCTACCACCTTTAGTTCTCTCACCCTATTTACTAATTTTCTTCCTCATATCTGGGGAGGAGAAATGAGTGGGAGGGGAGAAAGCACTGTCAAAAGTGATAGGGATTACGAGTATCATGAAAGTCAATATTAACATTCCTTAAACTTGATAATTAAATCTCACCTGGAAAATAATCCATCTTTGGCTAATATTAATTTATATATGTTTCTACTTTTCTATGATATTATTTCTACTATTAAGATTTTGGGACGAGAGCTGGGTGGGCGCAGGGGACGGAACTATCTCTTCCTCTCCACGCGGTTAAGAATACCGGTCGGCCTGGGCAATCTGTGCTGAAGATGCCGGGAAAACTCCGTAGTGACGCTGCTTTGGAGTCAGACACCGCAGTGAAAAAAGTGGAGACATTGCGAAAGCAAACCGAGAAGAAAGAGAAAAAAGAGAAGCCAAAATCTAATAAGATTGAAGAGATAGCAGAAGAGGAAGAAACTATTTCCCCCAAAGCAAAAAAAGTTAAAAAGAAAGCAGAGCCTTCTGAAGTTGACATGAATTCTCCTAAATCCAAAAAGGCAAAAAAGAAAGAGGAACTATCTCAAGATGATATTTCTCCTAAAACCAAAAGTTTGAGAAAGAAAAAGGAGCCCATTGAAAAGAAAGCTGTTTCTTCTAAAACCAAAAAAGTGATAAAAAATGAGGAGCCTTCTGAGGAAGAAATAGATGCTCCTAAGCCCAAGAAGATGAAGAAAGAAAAGGAGATGAATGGAGAAACTGGAGAGAAAAGCCTCAAACTGAAGAATGGATTTCCTCATTCTGAACCTGACTGTAACCCCAGTGAAGCTGCCAGTGAAGAAAGTAACAGTGAGATAGAGCAGGAAATACCTGTGGAACAAAAAGAAGGTGCTTTCTCTAATTTTCCCATATCTGAAGAAACCATTAAGCTTCTCAAAGGCCGAGGAGTGACCTTCCTATTTCCTATACAAGCAAAGACATTCCATCATGTTTACAGCGGGAAGGACTTAATTGCACAGGCGCGGACAGGAACTGGGAAGACATTCTCCTTTGCTATCCCTTTGATTGAGAAACTTCTTGGGGAACTGCAAGACAGGAAAAGAAGCCGTCCCCCTCAGGTACTGGTTCTTGCACCTACAAGAGAGTTGGCAAATCAAGTAAGCAAAGACTTTGGTGACATCACAAAAAAGCTGTCAGTGGCTTGTTTTTATGGTGGAACTCCCTATGGAGCTCAATTTGAACGCATGAGGAATGGGATTGATATCTTGGTTGAGACACCAGGTCGTATCAAAGACCATATACAGAATGGCAAACTAGATCTCACCAAACTTAAGCATGTTGTCCTGGATGAAGTTGACCAGATGTTGGATATGGGATTTGCTGATCAAGTGGAAGAGATTTTAAGTGTGGCATACAAGAAAGATTCTGAAGATAATCCCCAAACATTGCTTTTTTCTGCAACTTGCCCTCATTGGGTATTTAATGTTGCCAAGAAATACATGAAATCTACATATGAACAGGTGGACCTGATTGGTAAAAAGACTCAGAAAACAGCAATAACTGTGGAGCATCTGGCTATTAAGTGCCACTGGACTCAGAGGTCAGCAGTTATTGGGGATGTCATCCTAGTATATAGTGGTCATCAAGGACGTACTATCATCTTTTGTGAAACCCAGAAAGAAGCCCAGGAGCTGTCCCAGAATTCGGCTATAAAGCAGGATGCCCAGTCATTGCATGGAGACATTCCACAGAAACAAAGGGAAATTACCCTGAAAGGGTTTAGAAATGGTAGTTTTGGAGTTTTGGTGGCAACCAATGTCGCTGCACGTGGGTTAGACATCCCTGAGGTTGATTTGGTTATACAAAGCTCTCCACCAAAGGATGTAGAGTCCTACATTCATCGATCTGGGCGGACAGGCAGAGCTGGAAGGACGGGGGTGTGCATCTGCTTTTATCAGCATAAGGAAGAATATCAATTGGTACAAGTGGAGCAAAAAGCGGGAATTAAGTTCAAACGAATAGGTATTCCTTCTGCAACAGAAATAATAAAAGCTTCCAGCAAAGATGCCATCAGGCTTTTGGATTCCGTGCCTCCCACTGCCATTAGTCACTTCAAGCAGTCAGCTGAGAAGCTAATAGAGGAGAAGGGAGCTGTGGAAGCTCTGGCAGCAGCACCGGCCCGTATTTCAGGTGCCACATCCGTAGATCAGCGCTCCTTGATAAACTCAAATGTGGGTTTTGTGACAATGATTTTGCGGTGCTCAATTGAAATGCCAGATATTAGTTATGCTTGGAAAGAACTTAAAGAGCAGCTGGGCGAGGAGATTGATTCCAAAGTGAAGGGAATGGTTTTTCTCAAAGGAAAGCTGGGTGTTTGCTTTGATGTACCTCCTGCATCAGTAACAGAGATACAGGAGAAATGGCATGATTCACGACGCTGGCAACTCTCTGTGGCCACAGAACAACCAGAGCTTGAAGGACCCCGGGAAGGATATGGAGGCTTCAGGGGTCAGCGGGAAGGAAGTCGAGGCTTCAGGGGACAGCGGGACGGAAACAGAAGATTCAGAGGACAGCGGGAAGGTAACAGAGGCCCCCGAGGACAGCGATCAGGAAGTGGCAACAAAAGTAACAGATCCCAAGACAAAGGCCAGAAGCAGAGTTTCAGTAAAGCATTTGGTCGATAATTAGAAATAGAAGATTGATATAGCAAAAAGAGAATGATATTTGGCAGTATAGAACTGAACATTATGTTTTGTGCAAAGTTAAAAGCATATTGTGCTTCCTTTTGACCACTTGCTGAGTCCCTGTCTCTTTCAGACACAAGCAAGCTTCATCTAATTTATTTCCTCTGATCATTATCATTTATAACTTTATTTTTACTTCTTCATCAGTTTTTCCTTTTGAAGGGTATATGAATTCATTACATTTTTATTCTAATGCATTATCTATAGATTAGAAGATAAAGTCAAGCATGTATCTGCCTATACTTTGTGAGTTCACCTGTCTTTATACTCTAAAGTGTCTCTTAAATAGTGTCCTTCTCTAAAATACCTAAGGGAGTGTAACAGTCTCTGGAGGACCACTTTGAGCCTTTGGAAGTTAAGGTTTCCTCACCCACCTGCTGAACAGTTTCTCATGTGGTTCTATTTGTCTACTGAGACTTAATACTGAGCAATGTTTTGAAACAAGATTTCAAATTTAGCTGGGTTGTCATACAGTTTATACCAGTGTATGCTGTAGATTTGGAAGACGTAGTATGTTTGATATAGATTATCTATATTTATGTGCATTTTTATATATTTTTAGCTTCTCATAAGGTGATTCATGCTTCAGTGAATCCTTCACAGACAGTATACATAAACATACATTTTAATAGAAAACCAGGGTTTTTCAGGTATTTCAGATGTAAAAGGTGACTCCATAGCTTTCTTTGCAAGAAGGCTGGATAAATTGTGCTTAAATGATAATGTACTCTACTTCTTCCTATTGGAAGATTAACATTATTTACCAAGAAGGACTTAAGGAAGTAAGGGGCACAGATTTGCATTGCTGAAGAGTATGTAAAAAAACAAAACAAAGAACACACACTGGAAATAATCAAATGCAAAAAGGTAACAAATTCATAACTGGAGAGCAAAGAGAAGAATAAGTATGATTTGCATGTATAAAGCATTGTTTTAATGGTCAAAATTTCATAGATCACTAATGTTTCTAGAGGTTAACTTCAAGTGGGCAAGCTGGGGTTTTAGGTAGTCAGTGGCCTAGTTCCTAAATCCTCAGTATAGCATCTGTTTGTTAAACTGATCTCTGTTGAAAGTTTGCTTTAGCTGCTTGGAGGCTTCCTTTTAAGACAAATCATATGTGGCTAAGTTGTTTTGAGGGAACTGAAGAACTTGATGTAGCCCCTGGCCAGATAACTCTGCCTGATTTTCTCAGTTATTATTTCTCTGGGAAACATTCTTCATAGCACAGGAACTTCAGAGTGGTATTATCTTCTCGCCTTAATTCCCAGAGATTCTGTACTGGGAATCCTGGAACATACTATGCTAGGAAATTTAAAGCCACATGGTCTGTCTTGTTTTCATTTAATTATTGTGAACACCTAGAATCTGTCTAGGTCCTGGTTTCTCTTGCTTAATCCAGTCTTTATCTCTAACTGCCCCATATTTGATCACCATGTACTTAGGGGCTCTGATAGCCAGCTCACCTCCTGATCCTTGAGGCAATATCCTTTTTCTGTTTGAACTCCAGTTCTCTCCTTGAATCCTTTGTAGATGTTTCTTGCCCTCTGGTCTCAGAATTCTCTTGGCTTTTATTCCTAGATTCATTTGACAGTTTTATCACTTTACCCTTGTTCCTCATGGCTTCCCATCAAGCCATGGGTATTAGGTGCCAGTGTAATTTATTAGATTCTGGTTTTGCCCAAATACTGGGCATGCTTTAATAACAACCGAACTATTTCATTATCTGGATAGGCGTGGGTACGTTATCAAGCTGATTAAAAGGATATGGTACCCGTCCTTTAGAAAAGAACAGCTAAAACCATGTTGTGGATTATGGATTTAGCATAAAGAAAAATAATCAGGCATAGATTAAGAGTAAGAGGGAAGATTAATAGAAATTTCACTTCACATAACTTAAAACATGGCTGTTTTAATAAATGGAACTAAAGTTTCTCCTGGATCCCAGAATTCAGCCTGTATTTATAAATGTATAATGTATTTTGTTACTATTTGGTTTAACTGAACTTGTTGGGCTAGCTTGGTAAATGTTACGATTTTTACTATTTTCTACAGAGAATATTTTCTAATTTAAGTTGGAGCTATCTGTGCAGTGGTTTCTCTACAGTTGTACATATATGTTTTTACTATAAAATGAGCTAATGTATAAAACTCCATACCACAATAAAGATAGTAATACTTGGAAAAATAAAATAAAAATAAAAGAGTTTTATTACTTCAACTAAGCTAGACTTTTTAGCTTCATTTTAATGCGTCTTTCAGAAAAGTTCTAATATTGAATAAAAACAACTTATCAAAGTGATTAACAAACAAAGAAATTTAATTTCTACCACTTGATGTTAGAAGCAATTAACAGGAAGAAAATAAAGAAATTAAGCGTTCTAAAATAAGCATACTAAAATTTGTAAAGTTATTTGAAAAATTCAATGAAAACTTCTTTTACACAGTTTTCACAGTTTCATATTATTATGACTGCAATGTATGTAAGTCATTGGTACTACCACTCTAATAATAGAAAATATGTCAAGAACTGCCTTTTTATTTACTTCTTACTTTTTGGGGCAGGAGACTCATTTGATTTTGAAATTATTTTTTCTAGTTGCTATTTTTGCAGAGTTCCTTTAAGGCAATTTTTTCATAGTATCATATCACACATATAATTTCATTTAAATATTACCATATAGCACAAAGTTATAGAATTATTAGGTCACAGTTCATGTTCTTTTAAAGTCATTTGTTTTCCATTTCCTAATCACTGGAAAAGGAAACAGAAATATCCATATCAGTTTATAATATTGCAATCCAAATATTATAAACTGATATGGATATATTCAAAATGTGCTATAGACAACATGTTTTAGATGATAGAAAGCTATTGTTCATTTATTTCCTTTTATTTTTTTACAAATATGGTTTTTTTAAAGCAAGAAAACAAACTTTACTAGGAACTGAAGTAACTAAAACTATCATGATACTTTATCTTTCCAGACTTATTTTGAAATATATCTAGAATATCTAGAATAATGTACAAAGATACTAGAAAAATAATCAGGTACACTATCAATCCAAGGAAACAAAGATAAAATAAATTTTCTCATCTTTACTATCTTGAATTCATACCAACTATGAAGTAAAATGTTTATGTATTTATATACATATTTACACTACTGACAAAGTAAATTGTTTACATATTTTATTTTTAATCTTACATTTAACATTATTGATTTAAAAAGGAGTCATTTGTTACTTATATTTTGCTTTATTATTGGAGCAATTTCAATTCTAGATATATTTACAACTTTAAAAGTGCAATTTAATGTGCAGTTGCTATTATGTCTATGTACACACATATTTACATGCACACATACACACAAAACTTCTCTAGCTCAGTCAACTGAGAGGGGTTGGATGCAACAACACTTTGCTAGCTGTAAGTGTCCCTAACATAGAATATTTTATTACCATTCTCTACTAATGGACCTAGGACTCCCTTATGAGGTTGACACAGAGGAAGTGCAAAATGATCCTAGAACTCTACATATCACATAAGGCAAGGAAGCACAAATAAATGACTGAAACATCTCCAAATATACCAGAAGACTTACCCTTTGGGTTGATGTGTAGTAATAGGGATCAATTTACTCTTCTACTTGAAATAACTGAAAACTAAGAATAATATATGAAGGAATAGTTTCAAGACTATGGATATCAGAAGTCAAAGGACAGCAAAGTCTAATAGCTGTGGAGCAAAATAGGTGAACACCATGCTTCTCCCTATTTAGAGCCTGGATACAGTTTCTAAATGTTGGCACAGAAAGAAACCAGGAACAACTTAGTGGAATCTTTCAGGTGGGAAGATAGAGCTCTGTGCTACTAGGATACAGGTGCCTATAGTTCCCAAAAGAGTACTAGAAACAAGAGAGAAATCTGGAGATCTTCAAAGATTCTGCTATTCTGCTGAGAAATGAGTGAGGAGACTTCCTGAAGGGAAGATAGAACTACCCACACAAGGATTTGTAGTAAAAGAAAGAAAGAAGAAAGGAAGCAAACAAGAAAGGATAAATCAACAAGCTGTGGGATAATTTGCAGCAGCCTAATACATAAATAATTATGGTACCTGAACGAGAAGTAAGAGCAGAAACGTATTTGACAAAATAATGGCTGAAAAATTCCCAAAATAATGGAAAACATTATTTCATTGATCCTAGAAG
Organism: Saimiri boliviensis; assembly: GCF_048565385.1. Classification (NCBI taxonomy): domain Eukaryota; kingdom Metazoa; phylum Chordata; class Mammalia; order Primates; family Cebidae; genus Saimiri; species Saimiri boliviensis. The sequence goes on from NC_133458.1 coordinate 31,572,726, forward strand.
CTTAACAAAACCGAAGCACACTAAGAAGGAAGAAAATACACCAAGGCACATAATATTTGCTCCCATGTAGTGATAAATATGAAATCCTGATAGTAGCTAAAGAAAAAGATCCACAGACACAGTGTTAGGGAGGAAGAGAGATGAGGATAATAGGAAACTTCTTGGTGGAAATAAGTAAGAAGATAATTGAACAATATATTTAAAGTAGATGCAGAAACACCTGTCCACCTATAATTCTATAACAAGTGAAAAAAAATGTATCCCCAAATGAAGGCAATATGGTTCTGAATTTACTTTGCTACTATTTTGTTAAGGATTTTTGAGCTTATTTTCTATTCATTGGAGATATTGGCCTACAGTTTTTTCGTCTTTTTGACTATGGTAGCAAGGTAATGCTGGCCTCATAAAATGAGTTTGGAAGTGGCCCTTCCTTTTTAATTTTTTGGAATAGTGGGAGGATTGGAATTAATTCTCTGAATGTTTGGTAGAATTTGACAGTGAGGCCATATAGTCTTAGTCTTTTTAGGGGGGAGACATTTTTGATTACTGATTCAGTCTCCCTACTAGTTACAGGTCTGTTCAGACTTTCAATTTCTTTATGATTCAGTCTTGATATCTTACATGCTTCTAAGAATTTATTCTGTCTAGGTTATCCATTTTGTTGGCATAGAGTTATTTATAGTAGTCTCTTACAATACTTTTTTATTTTTGTGGCATCAGTTCTAATGTGTCCTCTTTTATTTCTTGCCTTAGTTGCTTGAGTCTTCTTTTCTTTTTTCTAATTAGTCTAGCTAAAGGGTTGTCAATTTTATTTGTCTTTTCAAAACAATTCTTAATTTCATTGATTTATTGTATTATTTTCTAACCCCTCTTTTATTTATTTCTGCTCTGTAATCAATGCAAAATAGATTGAAGACTTTAATATCTGAAACTGTAAAACCCGTAGAAGGAAATACAGGTGAAAAGCTTATGACATTGGCCTTGGCCATAATCTCATGAATATGATGTGAAAAACACAGGCAACATTGGATCTCCATTAAAACCCTGATTTTAAAATGAGAAGTCTTTAAACAGACAGTTTTTTTTTCCAAAGAAGGCATACAAATGGCCAACAGGCATATGCAAGATGCTCAATATTACTAATCAGTATTAAAATGCACATCAAAACTATATGAGATATCATCTAACAACTGTCAGAATGACTATTATGTTAAAAAAAGAGAGAGAGAGAAAGAAGAAAACAAGTGTTGGTGAGGAGATAGGGCAATGGAAACCATTGTAGATTGTAGGTAGTGATGCAGCTGCTATGTAAAACCCTGTGGAGGTTCCTTAAAAAATTAAAAGGACTGCCATGTGATCCAGCCATCTTACTTCCACTTATTTACCCAAAATAATTGAAATCATGATTTCAAAGAGATAGTACTTTCATTTTCACTGTGGCATTATCCACAATAAGCAAGATGTAGAAACAACCTAGGTGCCCATTGACAGATAAATGGCCACAGTAAAGGTGGTATCAACACTCCATAGAATATTATTTAGCTTTTAAGAAAAGGACATTCTGCAACTATGTCAATGTGGATTAACCTTAAGGACATTATGCTAAGTGATATGAGTTAATCATCACAGGATAAATAGGCTTGATTCCATTTATATCAAGCATCTAAAGTAGTCAAAATGATAGACACAAAGAATAGAATAATGATTGCCAGAGGCTGGGGGAAAGGGAAGTAGGAAGTTGCTCACCAATAATCAGTAGGTATAAAATTTTAGTTACGCGTGATGATAGGATGTATAATGTTGTGGCTCTAGATGCAATGCTGTATTGTAAACTTAAAAATATTTTAAAAGGGCAGACATGTTACATGTGCTTATCACAAGAAAAGGAAGACAAAATGAAGACTAGTTTTGTGATGGTTAACACGGAGTGTCAACTTGATTGGATTGAAGGATATAAAGTATTAATACTGGATGTGTCTTTGTTGTTGCCAAAAGATTAACATTTGAGTCAGTGGGCTGGGGGAGGCAGACCCACCCTTAATCTGGTGGGCACAATCTAATCAGCTGCCTTTGAATATAAAGTAGGCAGAAAAACATGAAAAGGAGAGACAGACCTAGCCTTCCAGACTGCATCTTTCTCCTGTGCTGGATGCTTCCTGCCCTCAAGCTTCAGACTCCAAATTCTTTGGTTTTGGGACTCGGGCTGGCTTTCCTTGCTCCCCAGCTTGCAGAGTGGCTATTGTGGGACCTTGTGATTGTACAAGTTAATACTTAATATTAACTCACTCAAATATATATGTATATACACATATGTATAAATACACATTTTAGAAATGTTAAAAGTCCTTCAGTCAAAAAAAAAATGATACCAGATAGATATCTGTATATACACAAAGGAATCAAGACACTGGAAATGGTGCTTCAAAATAATATTCTTTTCTTATTTTTGAAATATTTCTAAAAGTCAACCGACAATTGTGTCAGGTTCCTTATGAACATATGCAGGCTTGATGATTGGATAAAGGAATTGACAGGACTCAAAAGCTGTTAAACTTATGGTCAAGTTTTTTAGAGCAAAATGATATCATTTAAAGTCGACAAAGAGGAAAATGTGCATGAGTAAAGTTCAGGAGAGAGGAAGTACAAGTTTCCAAGGAAGTGTCCTCTCCCAGAGGGGTTTAATGGGTTAAAAACACCTTTAAATCTCCCAACAGTGTGTCAACATATGTGAAATGCTGTCAGTTAGGGAAGATCAACAGAGCTTTGGTGCCCAAGGTTTCAACTGGATGTCAGTCCTGTAGGCATTGATTAAGCCACCATTTATTGCAATTAAGACATAGGCTGTTGTTGTTCAGGCCTCCTTGCAAGTATGAACTTATTTTGGGTAATATAAACTGTCAGTAGTCACAGATATGAAATACAAGACTCCAAAATCAAAATAACCCAACAAAGTCCTTTGTCTCTTGCCAATTTTAATAGTAGCAACAATACCAGTTTTATATTTAGCTGCCTATATGATGTTACAGGTGACTCCCGCCAGAGTTAGTCCTAACAATCTCACATTGTGGGTGACACTTGTATCTTTTCTGGATTTATAAATCCGCCTCTGAGTCATGTGTGTCACCACTACATTAATATCAGTGTCAGTTTGTTGTTCAGTTTCATATATGATCATGTTGTCATCAATGTAGCTTATTTTCACACTTGAGACTTTGAGATCTTCTATAAGGCCAAATCACTTGTACTTAAATAATGACAGTGATCTGGTGAATTCAAATAACACAACCAATACAATAAAGGTAAACTGATGTCCTTCCACATGACAGAAAACTGCTTTTGGCTCCAAACCAAGATTAAAATAAAGAAAAAAGCATTTGCAGATTTAATCTCTGAGTTCCAGTCTCCTTTAGCATGTTGTGTCTTTTGCACTATCAAGGACTGCTGATGCTGTAGGTGGAATTACTTTATTAAAGCCTTGGTTATCTACTGTTAGTCTCCATAAATCATTTGCCTTTTTCATGAGCCACCCAGGGCTATTGTACATAGAATTTGTTGGTATCAGCACTAGAACTTCTAACTTGTCATTCATTAAAGTGGTGTATTACTTTCCTGGGACTGTCATTAATAAAAAAAAAAAAAAAGTACTGCACTGGGTAGCTTTAAACAACAGAATTTTTTTTGTCTCATAGTTCTGCAGGCCAAAAGTCCAAAATTAAGGTGTCAGCAGGATCATACTCCCTTTGAAAACAGCAGAAGAGAATCTTTCCTTAACTCTTTCTCACTTTTGATAGTGGCTGTCAATCCACGTCATTTTCATTTCTCTTGCAGCTGTGTACAGGTCATGATTCTTTAGAAGCAACAGGTTATAGACATACGTATAAGAGGATTATTGTGGGAATCAGTTTACATGATTATGAAGACCAAAAAGTTTCACCATCTGCTGTTTGCAAGCTGGAGACCCAGGAAAGCTAGTGGTACACCTTCACCTGCGTCTGAAGGCCTGAGAACTAGGATCAGGGTGGTTCAGGAGCAGAGTCCAAAGGCCCAAGAACCAGGAGCTCTGATGTTGGATGTCAGGAGAAGATGGATGACCCAGCTCAAAAAGAGAGAGAGAAAATTTTCAATTCCTCTACCTTTTTATTCAATTCAGGCTCTCAACAGACTAGATGATGCTCACCCACACTAATTAGTATGATAGATAATTTTTAACTTGGTCCACTAATTCACATGTTAATCTCTTCCGGAAACACCACCACAGACCATCCAGAAACAATATTTACCAGCTATCTGAGCCTACTTTAACTCAGTATGGTTTACACATAAAAAATTAATCATCAGTGGCCTCATTCTAATGTCTGTCAACACATAGCATTTTTCCTGTGTGTCTGTGTCCAAACATTTCTCTTCAGGGTGGGGCACAGTGGCTCATGCCTGCAATCCCAGCACTTTGGGAGGCCAAGATGGGCAGATCACCTGAGGTCAGGAGTTTAAGACCAGCCTGGCCAACATGGTGAAACCCCATCTCTACTAAAAATACAAAAATTAGCCGGTGTGATGGCAGGTGCCTGTAATCTCACCTACTGGGAGGCTGAGACAGGAGAATCGCTTAAACTAGGGAGGCGGAGATGACTGCAGTGAGCCAAGATTGTGCCATTGCACTCCAGCCTGGGCAACAGAGTAAGACTGCATCTCAAAATAATAAGAAGAATAAAAAGATATTTCTCTTCTTATAAGGGTACCAATATGATTTTATTAATCATATTAGTGTCCAGTATGATTACATGTGCAAAGACCCTATTTCTAAATAATTCAAAACATTCACAGTTAACAGTGGTGATGACAAGCGGTAATGCCTTTGGCTTTACTAGCTATCTGATACTATTTCATATTAACAGGCTGTGTGGGATCAGGCAAATTCATAGGTTTCCATTTTGCATGTCCAATTAATACTGGCAAAAGGACAAATTTATATGCCTTCCACTTTATAAAACTAGGTAAGGGAAGTGTTTCTAAATTAGACATAATATCCATTGCATAATACATTCAAGTAAAGGAAGCACAACCACCTCACATAAAGTTTGTTAAAATATTCCAATTTTATACAAAACTCATAACATTTTCATTTTTATATGCTTTCATCCTAATTATTGTCCCATTTGGAACTTCAACAAGTGTTGAAATTACAGTAAATGTACTGTGGCAAGGAGCCCCAGAAAGTTTTTATTTCCACATGGATATGGTAATGGTAATGGCTATTTTATCCACATATATGCACATGCCCTGAAGTCCGTGGGTCTCCAACTGGGGGTCAGGCAAGGAGATCCTGGATCTTTTGTCAATCTTCACCCAAATTAATTTTGGCAGCAATCATTCTCAGCCATTCAAGCTCAGGTTTCTCTTTAATACCTTTGCTTTTTAGTTTCTCTTTTTTAAGTTTCTGCAAACTAGGATAAATATAGTAGATTTGCTTTTGCTTGTGGTTTCTTGGTTTCTTTCTTTCTTTCTTTCTTTCTTTTTTTTTTGAGACGGAGTTTCACTCGTTACCCAGGCTGGAGTGTAGTGGCGCGATCTCGGCTCACCGCAACCTCCGCTTCCTGGGTTCAGGCAATTCTCCTGACTCAGCCTCCTGAGTAGCTGGGATTACAGGTACGCGCCACCATGCCCAGCTAATTTTTTGTATTTTTAGTAGAGACGGGGTTTCACCATGTTGACCAGGATGGTCTCGATCTTTTCACCTCGTGATCCACCTGCCTCGGCCTCCCAAAGTGCTGGGATTACAGGCTTGAGCCACCGCGCCCGGCCCGCTGCTTATGGTTTCTTGATGCTGGAGGAAAAGCAGGAGTTCTCATTGGTTCGCCAAATTGCAATTATACTGCATTATAGCCTGGTGTTTACTTTGGCGATGTTGACTTTATTCACCTCTTAACTTTAATAGTTATTTAAAGACGCTTTCCATGCTGTGACAAATCCCATAAACATGCTCTTTTTTTTCTGTTTTTTAATTCCTTTGTGACCTACTCCTTTCTTTCTTTTTTTTTTTTTTTTTTTTTTTTTTTTTTTTTTTTTTTTTTTTGCATTTGTAAGACAATAAGGAAAAGCTGGGACAACAAATCTGATATGTCTTCTTAAATTGTTGCTTGATTTTGCAGCACTAAGTTTATATATAAAATGGGATCCTTAATCATAGTGTTTACCATGATGCAGGTAAGGTCCGTATTAAATAAATGAGCATTCTGAAAACCAGTGTTTCTTGTATATGCTGCACATCAGCCACTTCAAATAGGAAGTTCCATTTGGCTTTTAAAAGAGAAGAACAATTTATTTTCTCAAGACGTTACAACAGCTTTTATCCAGTCCAACAGGCTAGCTGTACTGTAAGAACACTCTGTTGGGTGTTTGGATAATGCACATTAATTCATTTGTTATTATCCAATAATAAGCTGTGGGCCCTGCATCAACACAGCATACTCTTCCCCTTTGCAGCAATCAAAACAAAGGAGACTTCAAAATCTTTCACAATCCATTTGAGTAAGCATTTTCCAGAAATCTGATGATATCGCTTCACAAAATGAGACAAGCTGTTTATAGTGTACCCTGGGATTCAGTAGTTTCTTGGTTATCCTGACTTCCTGGACTACCCTTTTGGCAACCAGCAGCCATAGAGATTTTATGGCTTTTCAGCAGTTTTATCCTTTGGTAGCAGCTTATAGACTAGCAGCAGCAGATGGGACTGGACAAAATACAAACTATTAATATATAAATGAACAAAGCTTGTGTATTTAGCTAGTTCCTTATTTTTGTTTGCATTTTATTATGTACCCAGTAAGTGAAATTTTTGGGAGTTGGGTCTACCATTTTAAAATTTTATTGGCAATTTGTATGTTTTATAACTAACTGCAGCACAGCTGCTGTTTCATACTATGGGGCATTTAATAAGCATCCAGGCATCAAAAGTTCATTACACGTTTCAACAACCTTCCTTTTTCTAACCAACAATTTTGTCTTGTTTCAGTGAGTCAGGGTTGTTCTAGCAAATTCTACTACTAATATCAATTGTTGGCTTAAAAAAAAATTTTTTTTTAACTATTTTAAGTTCAGCGGTATAAGTGCAGGTTTGTTACATAGGTAAACGTGTGTCATGGGGGTTTGTTGTATAGATTATTTCATTACCCAGGTATTAAGTCTAGGCCTCATTATTTTTCTTGGTCTTTCTGTCCTCCCAAACTCCACTCTCCAAAAGGCTCCAGTGTGAGTTGTTTCTTCTTATGCATCCATGTGTTCTCATCATTTAGCTCCAACTTATAAGTGAGAACAAGCCATACTTGGTTTTCTGTTACTGTGTTAGTTTGGTAAGGATAATGACTTCCAGCTCCTTCTATCTTCCTGCAAAAGCCGTGATCTAATTTTATTTATGGCTGCATAGTATTCTATTGTGTATGTACCATATTTTCTTTATCCAATCTACCATTTATGGGCATTGATGTTGATTTTATGTCTTTGCTATTGTGAATAATGCTGCAATAAACATACATGTGCATGTGTTTTTATAATGACTTACACTGCTTTGGGTATATAACCAGTAATGGTATTGCAGGGTCGAATGGTATTTCTATCTTTAGGTCTCTGAGAAATCATTACAATCTCTTCCACATGGCTGAACTAATTTACATTCCCACAAATCATGTGTAAGTGTTTTTTTGTTTTTTTTTTTCTCCACAACTTTGCCAGCATCTGTTATTTTTTACTTTTTAGTAATAGCCATTCTGACTGGTATGAGATGATATCCCATTGTGGTTTTGATTTGCATTTCTCTAATGATCAGTGATGTTGATCTTTTTTCATATAATTGTTGGCCACACATATGTCTTCTATTGAAAAGTGTCTGTTCATGTCCTTTGCCCACTTTTTAATGGGGTTGCTTTTGCTTTTCTTGTAAATTTGTTTAAGTCTCTTATAGATGCTGGATATTAGACCTTTGTCAGATATATAATTAGCAAAAATTTTCTTCCATTCTGTAGTCTGTCTGTTGATAGTTTCTTTTGCTGTGCACAAACTCTTTAATTAGATCACATTTGTTAATTTTTGCTTTCATTGTAATTGCTTTTGGCATCTTCATCATGAAATATTTGTCCACGGCTATGTCCTAAATGGTATTGCTTAGGTTCTCTTCAGGGCTTTTGTAATTTTGGGTTTAGAGTTAAATCTTTCATCCATCCTGAGTTAATTTTTTTCTATATAGTATAAGGAAGGGGTCCAGTTTCCATCTTCTGCAGATGGCTAGCCAGTTATCCCAGCACTACTTATTGAATAGAAAATTCTTTCCTCATTGTTTTTTTGTTGTTGTTGTTTGATCAGTCTTGTTGAAGAGGACATAGTTGTAAGTATGCAGCCTTATTTCTGGGTTCTCTATTCTGTTCCATTGATCTATGTGTCTGTTTTTATACCAACACCATGCTGTTTTGATTACTGTAGCCCTGCAGTATAGTTTAAAGTTGGGTAGTGCGGTGCCTCAAGCTTTGTTCTCTTTACTTATGATTGCCTTGGCTATTGAGGCTCTTTTCAATTCCACATATATTTCACAACAGCTTTTGCAGTTTTGTTAAGAATGTCAAGGCTAGTTTAATAGGAATAACATTGAATGTGTAATTTGCTTTTGGCAATATGGCCATTTTAATGATATTGATTCTTCCTATCCATGAACATGCAATGTTTTTCTATTTGTGTCATCTCCAGTTTCTTTGAGCCATGTTTTGTGGTACTCTTTGTAGAGATCTTTCACTTCCTTGGTAAGTTGTATTACTAGGTATTTTAGTTTTGTGTAGCAATTGTGAATTTGATTATGTTCCCAGTTTGGCTCTTGGCTTAACTATTGTTGGTGTATAAGAAAGTTAGTGACTTTTGCACTTTGATTTTTTAAATTTTGAAACTTTGCTGAAGTTGCTCAGACTCTACACTCACAAACTCACTTTAGACAGATCCATCCCAGGCTGTTGGCTGGAATTTGCATCTCCCTGTTTTTTCATCTAAATTGGTTGTTATTGAAATAACTGGCTTTCTACCTGTTTTAAAAATCTTTGACCAGTATTAGAGAATAGTTAAATTTTTTTATTTTGTCCAGCTGATCCCTTATTCTTTGAAATTTCAGGGTGAACTTTATTAACTATGATATTTTAAAGTTATCTGACTGTTCTTGTCAATGATGAGCAATAGAAAAAGAAAAAAACTTTACATTAATCAATGACTGAACCTAAGATACGGAGCGTTTTGGAGACATGTTTTGATTTTTAAATAGAATAGAATATGTCAGGTGAGAGAAAATGAGAATATACACATGCCAAAATGTCATATTAATACAATACCTGTTTGAAAGATATTTCATTTTAGGCAGGAGATTAAACAAGTCATAAAGAAATAACTAGAGCTACTTTAAAACACTTAAAATTTTTCTTTGTGTAGATTTATATTGCAGACTCCAGAAGTCATTATCACTCTTGGACCAGAAAAGCTAAGTGTGTATAACATTGAACAACTAAAGGGGAGCGCTGGGGTTGTGGCGGGACTAGGAGCGCGGCGGAGCCGGCGGCAGAGCGCTCCGGCTGCGCGGCGGCCCGGGAGGCCCGGGCGGCGGGGCGAGCAGCGCGGCCGCGGCCTCGGCCTCCGCGACTGGCGGTGCCGGCGCGGCTTCCGTCAGGAGAGGATTCAAGATGACCAACGAAGAACCTCTTCCCAAAAAGGTTCGACTGAGTGAAACAGACTTCAAAGTTATGGCGAGAGATGAGTTAATTCTACGATGGAAACAATATGAAGCATATGTACAAGCTTTGGAGGGCAAGTACACAGATCTTAACTCTAATGATGTAACTGGCCTAAGAGAGTCCGAAGAAAAACTAAAGCAGCAACAGCAGGAGTCTGCACGCAGGGAAAACATCCTTGTAATGCGACTAGCAACCAAGGAACAAGAGATGCAAGAGTGTACTACTCAAATCCAGTACCTCAAGCAAGTCCAGCAGCCGAGCGTTGCCCAACTGAAATCAACAATGGTAGACCCAGCGATCAACTTGTTTTTCCTAAAAATGAAAGGTGAACTGGAACAGACTAAAGACAAACTGGAACAAGCCCAAAATGAACTGAGTGCCTGGAAGTTTACGCCTGATAGGTAAACAAATCATACTCCCCAGTCAAGACTTCCCTGACAGTCCCACTACGAGAAAGCTGTGGTGGGACAGCCAAGTACTCGTTTCCACACCAAGACTCAGACTTTTTGAGCCAAAAAAAAAAAAAAAAAGCCACATTCTTACACTGTCCAGCTTGTAATGGTTAATGTAAAACTTACCAGATGAACCTTGTGTTTCAGCTTTTTCTCTTCCCCTTCCCCTTGCTTCAGAGGCCTGATGGCGTCGGACTATTCCGAAGAAGTGGCCACCTCCGAAAAATTCCCCTTCTAGAACATGTAGACACTTGAGAAATGTTTCTTTTTGAAGAAAATAGAGGGAGAAACAGAAGTCTTAAGTCTGTGGCACACTGTGTCTTCAGACAGTTTGAAGGAATGAAAACCTAGAGATTTTAAGTCATGAATTGAACATGTAAAATTCCAGTAAAATGTAAAAATGGAATATGCATCGCTCTTAACCTTGAGTACAGTGACTTAGAGACACTGCATATCAGTTTTGCCAATAAGACTGTGGACTTCATGATTGTTGTTGAACTTCTGGGTCAAAACTCAAATGAGGTGAATTTTGCCTTTAAAGGGTTTATTTGCTGAGAACCAACTTTTAATAGTCATGAGAGAATCAATAGATGTCCGTACAAGTAGCACATATATTTAACCATTTAGTTTGGGGCTCTATAGTACTTGATTGAGCCTTAAATCAATGTGGTTTTATTCAATGGTTTGTTCCTTGAATGATTGCAAAAACTGTAGATAATCTTACTGAGGACTGTACAAAACATGAAGGTGTGGTATCAAACTTCAGGTTTAAATTGTTTGAAGCATTATAAACATTCATTTCACAACTAGATTGTATAAGGATGTTAGTTGTGATGAGACTCACTGCATTATTTTTTTAGTGAATTTTATGAAATCCCCATTCCATTCAACAGGCACATGTTTAAAAGAGCATTGTCGTTGGTGTTAATGGGGGAATGTGTTCCTTCATTGTATTTGGGCCTTTTGTATTGCACTCTCGATATTAAATTAAATGTGCCTTGAAATAAAAAAAAAAAAAATTGAACAACTAAAAACAGATAAATAAATGTGCCCATTTCACATAGCATGTCTGTCAAGGAATTACCATATAGATTGTATTTAATTTCCATAAGAACTTAGAGGTCTAACAGGACAAACATAAACTCCAGCTTAAGCTAAACTTAATAGAACAATGACTCTTAGGGCTTTGTGTGACTTCCAAATAGTAAAGTAAATCTAGTAAAATAAATAAATAAATAAATCTTTTGGCACATGATTGTCAGATTTAGCCAAAATTATGGATAATTTAAAACAAGTTATTTTTAACTCCCTTTAGAACATATTAGGAAGTTTAAAATAATTTTCACCAATTTTCATAATTCTGTTTCAAATCAGTTTACTTCTCTACAACTATACAATCAATAATTTAGTTTGTGCAACCTTTCTGATGCAGCTATATTAATAAAAAAGTTATATAAACGTTCTTTCCATCTGTAGTCTTGCCTTCAGTTATCTATACTTTGTGCTCAGGACAAAATAATTCACCTAATGCACCAAGTTCATCTGATTAATTCCTGCCTAAAGTTGCAAATATGCAATTCCCTTTGGGAGAATATCCCAATTCTTAAAATTGCTATTATCCTCATCATGATTTTTCCAACTTCATCTCTTACTACTCTCTAATCTTGCTTTTTGTGTGGTACAGACATAGTGAACTGATTATAATCCTCATCCCTTTAGACTTTACATAATCTATTCAGTCTGCCTACTTATACCAGTCTACACTCAACGTTGTCAACTCTAACTCACTAAATCACCAAAGATTTACTTTTTCTTCTAGGCTCAGTGGTCAAAACTGATTCAGAACCATTCATAGTATAATCCTCTCTTTGGAGAGTTTCAGTCAGCAGAAAAGACCTCTTGGAAAGACTTGCCTAAGTATACAACAGTGAGCTTAGGGAACTGATTAGATGGAATATCCAAGGGAAAAAATAAAAGGATTGTCTGAAGAAAGTTAAGTTTCTAGCAAAATTCAAGTAATCATCAAATAAAATGGTGTGCCAAGTCATGTGGGAATCATGGAAACAGTTAATGGCAGAAATTCATGCAGGCCTCTGTCTATAGGTAGCAGTCTCATACCCTTGCTGACTTATGTAAGGCAGAATAAAAACTCTATTTTTATTAATATTCTAAATGAGATCTGGATGTTTATGGTAAGGGATGAGTAGGCTCTTGGCAAAGGAAAAAGAAAATGAAAATTAACAGTAGTATACTAAGTGTTTATACATTTTTCAAACAAATGATTGCCTTTTATCTTTACAAAATCATAATGTGGGTTGAGAAAATTGTCCATGGACAGTTTGAAAGTGAATCAACAAGGCCAGTTTTCATAAACAAGATTAATTCCAAAGGCCATGCTTTTCCTATTATATAACAAAAGACTAGCTCTCAATCGGGGCCCTACTGGAAGAAGAAAGAGTGTATTGGTACTTGGAAACAATAAGGGAATCTGTAACTTGTTCCTAAAGTCACCAGTGTGAGAAGCAGCAAACTGGTATGTAGAACAATCTAATGTCAGTAATTGTGTCCACAGATCACTGTTTGTTGGGATTCTCTCAGGGTGGCTGGCAAAATATTAAGGGAAATATTAGGGACGTTATAAGATTATAGTCTCAAACTTTTTGAAAGGCCTAAAGGTTTTTATTAAGTTATGGAATGGGCTGAAGGCAGCCAGTTCTTAGGTTAGAACATTAAGTCATAGGATGAAGATTAAGCATAATAAAAACTTCCGTAGTTAGGTCTGTTTACCCGACATCCCTTTGTCTCTACTCTGTTTACTCATGTTAACTTTGTGCTGGATGGTCCTCTCAGGAGGAGGTCGAAGGGAAATTACCTGTTAATGGTGTTCATTCAGGGTCCCTGGAACCAAAATCTTTTGCCATTTGTAAAACCACTCTTAACCATGTTAATTATCCACAAGCATGCTGACTTAGAACCTCTGTTGTAAAATCTATACTAAATAAATGTGAAAGGAGCAGTGAGTGGTGGTTGGTTAGCTGCAATCGCTCTATGAAAGTAGTTGACCATCCCTAGCCCACTCAATTCACTGTATTCTGGTGTGTGTGAGTGCATTTATTCATCCATCACTGAGTCAAGGTTTGCAGGACAGAGTTCTGTGGGTGGTGATCAACGTCTCAGGTAGTGACCCTGATGTGACTGACACTACAGCTGGTTCCCTGTGTAAGGAGATCAATGCCACAGCTGGTGCCCCGTGTGAGGAGAGTCATTGTGCTCAATGCCACAACTGCTCTGGTTTATTTATCATAATCTCCACCACAGAGTACAGTTGTTTCTTCTACATACTCTCTGTTTATGCTTTTTCCAACAAGTTTGATTCAATTATTGAAATAGGATATGTGCAAAGACCTAATATATACACATGCATGTGCACACACACACACACATATATATGTCTTTGCATGTATGCTGAAAAGGGCTTCAAAACGTCCTCTGCACTTATTTCCTGTGCATCTATTCTATAGAAAGTGCTGATCTATCTCACTTAAAACATAGTCTAGACTTATGATATGATTTAGATATTTTTCCCCTCTAAATCTCATATTGAAATGTAATTCCCAGTGTTGGAGGTGGGGCCTGATGGGAGGTGTTTGAATCATGAAGACAGAGCCCTCATGAATGACTTAGTGCCATACTCTGGATAATGAGCGAGTTCCCATGTAAGCTGATGGCTTAAAGGTGTGTGGCACCTCCCCACCTCTCTCTTGCTCCCACCCTTACTATGTGACATGCCTGTTCCCTGTCACCTTCTGCCATGACTGTAAGGTTGCTGAGGCATCACCAGAAGCAGTTGCTAGTGCTATGCTTCCTGTAAAGCCTACAGAGCTGTAAGCCAATTAAAACTCTTTTTATAAATTTTCCAGCCTCAAGTTTCCTTTATAGCAAGGCAAGAATGGCCTAATGACACATGTTGTTAAATCTGAGTTATTTTTCTCAGATTACGTTCACTGTTTAACTCTTATTTGTTTCATTTTTAGTGTTGTGTTGTCTCCTCTATTTTTGGTTTCTTTTTCTTTATGAGGCCTATCTATCATGCATTTCCTTTCAAATCTACAATTTCTCTTTAGTTATCTGACCTGTAGAGGCAGATTTTAAACTATCTTGTTTTTGTTTTAAAAAAATGACTCCTACTCTCCTGGTTTAGACCCAGAGATTTAATTGTTATCATGCCTCATATTATCATGATCAGAAGCCTTCTGAATATCTGAGTTACTGTTTTAGGCATAGGTGCCATTGTAGTTCCACTTTCTAATTTTCAGATTGTATAAATATTGCCTTATTAATAAAAATGGTTTTCTAAGATATGATTTCGAATTTTGAGATGTGGGGATTGTACTGGATTATACAGGTAATCTGTCAGTTATAAATATTCTCATAAAAGAAGCAGAGGCAGATTTGACACAGACCCAGCACAGAGGAGAAAGTGAGGTAAAGGCAGAGCAGAGAGAGATCTGAAGAGATGGGCCTTCACCACTGCTGTAATGTGGCCATGAGCCAAGGAATGTCAGCAGCCACTGCAAGCTGGGAACATCAAGAAACAAATTCTCCCCTACGGTCTCTGAATAAAGTGCAGTTTTGCCTACAACTTGATTTCAGCCCAGAGATAACATTTTTAGATTTCTGGCATTCCAGAAATGTGAGAAAATAAATGTTTTGTCATTGTAAGCCATAAAATATGTGGCAATTCATTTTAACAGACAAAGAAAACTAATATATTCATATTTTAGTAGATTATTTGCATGATTAAATATGTTATTTATTTATCTTCTGATTTGGTAAAAAGTAATACTAATGTACTCATTAGTATTAGGATTGCTCAACAGTTGCTTTCTCTGTAGGAAGCAATTCTGCCTGTGTTCCCCTGACCATTTTCTCTGGATTCTGCTTTTCTCACATGTTTGTGTTAAGGGAGTATTCCCATCTCAGTATATCAGCTTTTGTGTAAGAATGTTTAAATGTTCCACTCTTTCATTTGTGCAATCTAAACTGTTAACATAGAAAGTATATTATCCCAAGTCATTTAAAAGATACTATGGTTTCATAGCTAATCTTAAAAAAATAATTTTTAATTATCC
The DNA here is from genome assembly GCF_048565385.1 of Saimiri boliviensis. Lineage (NCBI taxonomy): Eukaryota > Metazoa > Chordata > Mammalia > Primates > Cebidae > Saimiri > Saimiri boliviensis. Next base: position 31,588,065 of record NC_133458.1, read on the forward strand.
CCTTTCCTTCACAGAAATTGCTTGTTTTTAAATTTTAGGTAATTTCATTTTCAGAAAATCTTAAAATTCATATACTAAGCGCTCTGAGACAAAAGCAAATTGGTAAATGTTGAAAATCTTATATCTTGTGTTTTGGTTTGGTTTCCTCTTAATTTTATGGGATGGGGAAGTTCATCCTCTGAAAGCTAAAAGCAATATGTTTCCAATCACACTTCACCTTTTAAAGAACAATCTCAACAATACATTGTCAGGACATAATGAAATATCTTTAATTTCTTTTATTTCTTTTTGCATTTGAGCACATGGCAAACCAGCCTACATTTAAACTTGTAAAGCTAAGGATTTGCTGATGCCAACATGCACTGGAATCTCCCCTTTTCCTCCCCTCTGTATATGTTTTTAATATTTAAAAAAAGAGCAAAGGACAATAAGATGGGCCAACACTTTTCTTATGTTTCGGTGTATAGATAAAGATCCAGATGCTTCTGCAACTCAACCATCGTTAGGTGGTATCAACATGTTACAGCACAGAGGAGACATTCTGCAAATACGGCATAAAACAGCTATTCCAAGATATCTATCATTAAGTCTGGATTGTATGGAAACTAAGACATTTTCTCTACTCCTACATTCCAAGCTCCTATATTTTCTTTTCAATTTTCCATTTCTTATCAAGCATTGTGTAATTATGATTAAAATGATATGCTCTGTTATCTTTTCCTATTTTCATATTTTCTTCTCTAGAAGACTAAAACACTTGACCCAAAGGTCGATTTAAGTACTTCCAGTAATATCTGAAAGTTTATAAATGTTATACTCAAAATTGGAATAAGACATCTGTAACATTTTTACTTTGTTTAGTTCTGATTATTACATAGTTTTCAGAGGCATTCTTACAGGTCTTTCTGATTTCCCTTTGGCATACTTTTATTCAAAAATGAATGCAAATAATCTACTTCTCCACCTAAATTTAATTAGAGCTCCTATGTGAGAGACAATATATACAGTATCTGGATAATTACCTCAGGTGTCTATTTCATTTTGCCTTGGTGAAACTAATTATCATTCACCTCCTTACAGCACATACTTTCTTAAAATGGTAGTATACCAGAACTTTCAGCTAAGGCTTAAGCAGTCATTGTATTTACTACTTCACATAAATTTCCTGAATTGTCTGAAGGAAGCATTTGATGCTGTCTTTGGTTTGCAATGAAGCCATTCAGCAAAATTCTGTTCAGACATCCTCCATGATCATGTAAGCAAAATAAAGTAAATGTCTTTTAAGCTTATTATCAACAAAAGTGTTCTTATCGATGCATTAGCAGTAATAATCAAAGCAAAGTACATTCAGACCAAAGCCATGGCCTCTAGAAGCTCTTTTCATAAATCAATTCATGATCTTTTTACTATGGAGTATCCAATTGACTGTAAGTAAAACTTCAGAGATGCTTAAAAAATGCTTTCTTTTCTCAGAATTGACAGTTAGAAATAGCTTTCTGATAACAATCATAACTGGCTTTTACCATTTAATACAAAAGGCTTGACCATGGTTAAAAGGTTTAATTTTTATGTTTCAATGGTTGCAAAGTCAAAAATATGGATTTATCTGCAATAGCAAAGCTAGCTATAAATTCTATTACCAGTGACAGCAATTTTCCTTCAAATACCCTGGGCTAAATGTAACTTTATTGCTACTTCTAGTAGGGACTTCCAGGCAATTTCCATTTTACAGTGATCCTGAGTTAAACTCACAATCCCAAGCAGCAGTCATTTTAGGTTGGTGCATAATTTAAAGAAAGAAGTGTAACATGTGGGTTGTATTATCCACCTGCATTTGCTTCTCTGTCCTGGCTGCTTGTTCTTCTGCCAGCCCCAGCCAATCAATATGTCTGTCCTGTCAGGGGTGGACTGACAAGGTGCTTGCCGTGGCAATTTTTATGTTGCATTCACTGTTATGTTCACATAGTGTTTTTACATTTCCCTGACGGGGAAACTGTCAGCATCAAAATGCATCTGAAGTCAATAGCTTGCATGGAACCATTTTGTAAATGAGATGTCGCTAATTAGAGCCCTCTCCTGGCATAACTGGTGAGTTAGTCGCATAATATTCCTTCTTTTCCCAGTGAATATTAGTTTTAAAAAGGATTTATAAGAATTATTTTCAGATATCAGTTTAATAATAGAATTTGTATATTTTGACCATGGTTTATAGGACAGCAAAATGTCATCATGTAATAGTTTATAAATTCATTTATAAGTGTGCTAATGTGGAGAGCAGAATTATTATGCTTTCATATGTGACAACATCAACAGAGCAAATATCCTGGGGTATATGAATTCTAAAATGTGTTATGATTAAATTACTATTCCTAGGAAATTCTCATCTGTATATTTAGTTTTCCAGTTAACAAAGCATTTTCATATACATCATGTCATTGAATTGTTTCAACATGGAAAAAAATGATTAATATATTTCTGTATTACATACATACATGTCAAAACTCAGAATATTTACAACACTTATTAAGGATGACCCTGCTAGAAAGAGTATAATCAGTAATGCATGTTAGATAAATATCAGATTTGGGATGAGAGCACAGGAACAAATGTTTGATGATAATTATTATTCAATATACAAATGTAGACTGAGTGAAGAATATTTTAACTACAGAATCAAATTACTAAATAAATTTTATTCACTTGTAAGCATAGATAATGTTTCCTTTGGTATTATTGTTTCTTTTTGTCAGATAGACATGCTTTTGAAAACAGACTCTTTTGAAAATATTTACCTAAAATAGTTGATTTCCAGTTAACTTAAACTTGTTTGCCATTTTTATTACCATTGCATCTTAATCAAATATAAAAATTCAAGGTTTATAATTTACTCGGCTAGACATTTTTGCACTTCATATTTCTCTGACATTTGGTATAAATGACATTTATAATTGTATTATATGTGATCTGCTTCTGTAATTTAATTCAATATTTGTGTCATGTATGGTGTTAAAGGCAGATAACAAACAGATGTGCAAACATATGAATGATCGAAAAATATTGAGAAAAATATTCATAAAATTCCAAATTAAAAGCTTCATTTAAAAGTTCAACAGATGCCCCAATATGTTCAGAGTTTTATTCTTTTTACTTCTCTCAGAAATTTTCAAAATATTAAACTACTTTTAATTAACATGAGATTTTTATTATTTGGCACATGTAAATTTTCTGTATAGGCGTAATTTTATATTCTACATAGATATTTAATTATTTTCAAATGTCTTATTTTATCAGTTTTTAAAAGTCTGCATTTTCTAGCTCCAATTTGCCTTTTAATTTTTTATGTTATAATATCCTGTGTATTACTCAGTAGATAGAATTGCGTGTCATCTAAATACTCACAAGAGTATTTAGATGTCTCGGGAAGCTGTTGAAATCTCTCCCCATGCTTCTGATGCTTTTGTGTCTATGCACATTAACGTAATCCTTTACTTTACTATCTAGCATGTTTTCTAAGCAGTCCAGAGTGCAGATACTAGAACCAGATTACCTGGTTGCAAACCCCAGCTTCATTGCCACATCATGCGACCGAAGGTGAATATTTAAAGTTCTCTTTGCCATAGTGTCTTTATATATAAAAAAAATTGATCTTATTTTAAGGGGCTCACAATCTGGATGGATTAGGAAAATATAATTATCAACTTTTAACAAGGTTACTTGGCACAGAACTGAGGAAGAAATCAGAAAGTGTCATGAAAATTCATTGAGTAAAACAATTTAACAGGTGACTATGAAAGTTTTTTAAATACAGATTTTTTTTGTCAGTCCAAGGACATCTTATTAGCAAAGTACTTATTACCTATAGATAATAAAGTCAATGTATCATACATTTAGCATTTAGTATTTTATTCTTAATAATATACCATATTTTCCATTATCAAAAATATGTTTATCATAAACATCTGTATAGTGATGACTTTATAAGCATCAGAGATAATTTTCTTTAGACAAATCATAAGTGATATTTCTAGACATAAGGCTACCTAAGAGTCTCATATTTTTATGCCTATTTCCAAAATATTTTGGGAGAATTATCTTTATAATGTAGGTTTTCACCAACAATGTTTGTGATTTTATTTCTACTTCTATATCCATATCAATATTTATAATTAACATTTTAAAACTGTTTGCCCATATGACATGTGACAAATGAATTATTTATGTTATTATTGTTTGTATTTTAAAATTCTTTTTAGTGTTGAATAAATAAAATGTTCACAAAGTTTAAATTTTTAATGTTGATAAAGTATCAGCTAACTACTGCTGTGTAACAAAGCTTCTCAGCCTGTAGAGTGTTACATAGTAGTGTCACAAATGTGTTTTAATATAGTTGCTGCCTCTGCATCCATTTATAGGCCTGATATAAGTTATTTGAAGCACAGTCCTAACAGGTCACCTTTGACGTAGTGAAAACTTTTCCTCTTTACATGATTGTGATGTAACCTGCTTGTTCCTCATCTTACTGATAGAAAAACCAATATAACCTACAGCTGGTAACCATGATAAGATCTAATAAATACCATGTAAATAAATTCCCTCTGAACTCGTGTTTTCTTTAAATTAGTCAATCTATAATCCTGAAAGGAAAACCTAAAGGCTAATGCTCATGGACTTAATGAAAGCATAGTTCCTGCTGGGTGTGGTGGCTCATGCCTATAATCCCACCACTTTGGGAAGCTGAAGCAGGTAGATCACTTAAGGTCAGGAGTTTGAGACCAGTCTGGCCAACATGGAAAAACCCCATCTCTACTAAAAATATTAGCTGGGTGTGGTGGCAGGCACCTGTAATCCCAGCTACTCGGGAAGGTGAGGCAGGAGAATCACTTGAAAACGGGAGATTGAGGTTGCAGTGAGCTTAGATGGTCCCACTGCACTCCAGCCTGGAAAACAAAGACTCTGTCCCCACCCCACCCCACCCCAAAAAAACAAGTATAGTCTTGTATAATTATAATTTTAAATATCTTCTTCCCATGATATTGTCTTTCTTGCTTGCTTTCTTTTTCTTTCTTTTTCTTTCTTTCTTTCTTCTTTCTTTCTTTCCTTCTTTTTTCTTTCTCTTTCTTTCTCTCTTCCTTTCTTTTTTTTTTTTTTTGATGGAGTCTTGCTCTATTGTCCAGGCTGTAGTGCAGTGACATGGTCGCAGCTCACTGCAATCTCAGCTTCCTGGGTTCAAGAGATTCTCCTGCCTCACCCTCCCGAGTAGCTGGAAATACAGGCATGTGCCACTACCCCTGGCTAATTTTGTATTTTTAATAGAGATGGGGTTTCTCCATGTTGGTCAGGCTGGTCTTGAACTCATGACCTCAGTTGATCCACCTGCCTCGGCCTCCCAAAGTGCTGGGATTATAGGCATGAACCACCATGCCCACCATTACTGATTTTCTTAACCAGGGACATTGGTGGCTCATATGGTTGATTTTTCTTCCCTTGTCAGCATTTTAAAATTTCGTTTCTTAAAATATATGTGTGTGACTATTATCTTTGGCCTGCCTCTCTCATTTCTCTTCTCTAGTTCCTTTGCTGTGTTTTTTTTTAACTATGTCTGACTTCCTATTTTATTTTCTATTCTCTGACAATTTTGATTTTTAAAAATATTTTCTTGAGTTCTGCCCACCACCTTCTTCTATTGCTATCTTTTCTATGGTCTTACTCTATAAAAGCATTTTTTTTATTCATTCTCAGGTAAAACATTTGGGAATGAATATTTTCCATTTTCTGTTTGCCATTTCTGTTCTTACTTTTAAAAAAATCTTATAATCTACAGCTTATAATCTTAGCATTGCTAAAAATCTTTGAGGCTGTTGCATATTCTTGAATCTACAAATTTACAGAAACATTTGTTGGGGAGATATACCAGCCAAGGTTCAAAAGGGCTAGAGTTTCACTGTGCTAACCTCAGTGTGTTTTGGATTTACCTGTGTCCACCCAAAAAGAAAAGACCTTTCAGGCCTTTTTAAAAATGAAGTCTTTCTGGTCCTCTCCCACCGCTTCCTGAAATGGTAGCTTTCTGTGAGATTCTTTGTTCAGCCCTCTCTTCTCTGTTTCCAGGAATTAAATTGAGTGAGAGTTCCTCCCACCAAAAGAAATTCTCCCTCTGCACTGTTGAAAGTAAGGCATTGAGGTTTAACCCAATTAATGATGCCTCTCACCTCTAAGAATGTTATTTTTTTTTCTTCAGACATGTAATATGAGCATCCACTTTCTGTTTCTATCTTTCCGCTACTAGTTTCTAAATAAATACAGTGTCATGGGCTAAATTGCATCCCTCTCAAAAATCATATGTTGAAGAATTATATTCAGGCTTTCTTTTGATAATATCTAGTTATTCAAATCTATACAGTCACCTCAGAATGTGACTATGTTTGCAGATAAGTTATTTACAGACATAATTAAGTCAAAATGAAAGTGCTAAGTTCGGCTCTAAACTAATACAACTGATGTCTTTCTTTTGTTGTTGTTGTTGTTGTTGTTGTTGTTGTTTTTGAGACAGAGTCTCTCTCTGTCACCAGGTTGAAGTGCAGTGGCTCCATCTTGGCTCACTGCAACCTCCACTTCCCAGGTTCAAGCAATTCTCCTGCCTCAGCCTCCCGAGTAGCTGGGACTACAGGTGTGCACCACTACACCCAGCTAATTATTTTTGTATTTTTAGTAGAGACAGGGTTTTTTTGTATTTTTAGTAGAGACAAAGGTTTCATCCTTTGGCCAGGATGGTCTCGATCTCTTGACCTCATGATCCACCCTCCTCGGTCTCCCAAAGTGCTGGAATTACAGGCGTGAACCACCATGCCAACTGGTGTCTTTCTAAGAAGAGGAAATTTGAACACAAAAAGACACGTCTGGGAGGTGTGAACAGAAAGGAAATATCACGTGAGGATACAGCAAGGAGGCCATCTGCAAGCCACGAAGAGAAGAGTCAAAGGAAACTAGCTCTGCTTACACCTGGACCTTAAACTTCTAGACTCCTGAACTTAAAAATGAATAAAGTTCTGTTGCTTAACTCAAATAATTTGTGGTATTTCGTGATGACAGTCCTAATAAGCCAATAAATACAGTTATGTTTTTGTTAGCATTTTTTAAACTAATAAAATTATAATGTCTGAAAATCAAGGTTTATTCATAATATTGATTGACTGTATGTTAGCCATTTCCAGAGTAATCTCCTTTGGTCTAAATCCATAAAAAATAAAAGTGCTAATTGACCTTTTTTTAAAAGTGGGTACATGTATGATTTAAAAAGTAAATATTTAATGATTATTAATAATTTAATTTTTGAAATAACCGAGCTACTAGATGACTTAGTATATACTAGTTCTGCTTTACAAAATTGCTTTTTCAAATTTGTCTCTTTTAGAAGATTCTGTTTTCTTATTTGTAAAACAAGCGAGAGATTGACTCATGAGGGGTTTGCTAAGATGCTTCCACATGGAAAATTTAATTATTTTTCACTGTCCCTAGAACGTTGCTTCAGAACCAAGATCAGTGCTGTCAATTTGTTAAACCTGAACCTTGAGCCTCCTGCCAATGTCAGGAATCATAAAGCATAATGAGACACTGAAGGAACATTCTGGATCAGCCTTCTAAAAAAATTCAATTTGGGTCCTCACCATCTGACTATTGACTTTGCTGAGAGAAAGACATGTGTATCACCTCTCCTATTTTTCCTACTCAAAGCTAACTGCATTTGTGGACCATTAGTAGCACTAGGATAGTATACACTGGTGAGCTTCGCAGTTTATCAGCAACCGTGCCCATAAAGAGGTATCACTCCAGTCAATAAACATTCTTATAAAGAATATCTGTGATTGTAGAGATAAATCAAACAACTAAAGGAAGCATGAAAAATGTAAAAGGATGGTGGCAGGCACAAGCAAATTACCACGTTTATTCAGCTGTCACAAAAACAGCTTTTTGTGACATGAGGTTTCTGTAGAAAACCTCATGAATTCTTCCCTTTAGCTGTTTCCTAAATGAGAAAAAGAAGAGCAGGGGTTCTGAAAACTGTGGTCAACCTTTAAAACTTCACATTTTATATTTTTAATATAAATTATATGCCTTCTCCACTTCATGATAAATATTTAGTTACCGAGAATAAATATAAGAAAAAGCATCATTTTCTAGTGTTGATAGTATGGATTAATTCTTTGAAACCTTGTCACTGTAAGGAATTACACTGCCAACAAAAATTCACAGAACACATAATACTGCTCAGTAATACTAGAAATATCTGTTATAATTTCCTACTTTTGTGAAAAACATAACTAATGTGCCAATTGCCAGGCTCATTGATTTTTTTTTACATTAACAATCAGATCATCTCTCATTTATTTAAAAATTCTGTTTGATTTAATAGTACTTTTTCTTAATAGTGTACTACCTGCTGTCTTCTCAGGGAAGCCAAGAATGGAGGAAAAAATAAATAAGATTTATGGTTTTGTATTTATACATCTTCCTAAATTACTTAACAGAAGCTTACATAAAGAAATAAAGGTTTCCCCAATATCAGTCTTCCTTATTTGCCTACCCGTATCTATAACACACACACACACACACACACACACACACACACACACACACACATACACTAACAGGCATACATTTTACTCAGTTCTCTTCATACCCTTAGTTGAGGAAATAAGCAACTGACAGGAAATTGACCTAATCTGCCTCATTAAAATTATAAAATATATTTCAAAACCTCATAGGATAAAATCTCTTTTAAAATGCCATTGAAATGCCAAAACATTGGAAAGAGGAGAAAAATAAATGAAATAGGAGAATGCTGATCAGTTAACCAGTGTTATAAATCATGGTTTCTATAGTCAATGACTGAATAACCAGATATTGTCAAAAGATATTCATTCTGGAAAAGACATGGCAATAGTGTCATGTACTTTTTGAGTGACATTCAGATGAAATGCTCAGAGTACTTTCAATGGTACTACTCCATTTCAAATTTAATAGAGACTTTCTAGATTTTATGTAGCACATCATGGTGTAAATTTACATATTTTTACTTCTTTTTTGGTTGAGGTGTATTTAATATACAATAAAATTCACAGGTCATATGCTTTAAATTCTATGAGTTTTGACAATTTTACATACACATTAATCTAAAAAACTCCCAAGAAAAAGGATATTTTCTTTACTCCGATAGATTCCATGATTCCTTTTGTATTTAATCCCTTCTCTTCCCCAACAAGAGCAAACATTTTCTAATTTTTTCATTATAGATTTGTATTTGCTTTTGGATGTTATGTAAATGGAATAAAAATGTACTCTTTTATCCCTGCAAATGTCTTCATATTTTTTCAGATATATTCATATTGTTACATACATCAATAATACATTCTAGTTGTACTGCTAAATGGTATTCTTATGTATAACTACACTACAAGTTGTTTTTCTATTTCTGTGATTCATTCAACTCTTTGACTATTATAAATAAGACTGACAGGAATATTTAATATGGTTTGGATCTGTGTCCCCACCCAAATCTCACGTTGAATTATAATCCCCCAATATTGAAGAAAGGACCTGGTGGGAGGTGATGGGATCATGGGGGATGAGTTCTTATGAATGTTTTAGTGCCATCCTCTAAGTGCTAGAGAGTGAGCAAGTTATCACAAGAAGTGGACATTCGAAAACTGTGCAGCACCTCCCTGCCATCTCTCTCTAGATCCTGCTCTGGCCAGGGAAGATGTGCCTGTTTCCCCTTCACCTCCCACCATGACTGAAAGTTTCCTGAGGCCTCTCCAGAAGCCGGTAGAATCTTCTATGTCTGAAGAACTATGAGCCAATCAAATCCCCTTTCTTTATAAATTACCCAGTCTTGGGTAGTTTATTTATTTATTTGTTTGTTTGTTTGTTTATTTATTTATTTATTTTGAGACAGGATCTTGCCCTGTTGCCCAGGTTGGAGTACAGTGGTACAATCTCAGCTCACTGCAACCTCTGTCTCCCAGGTTCAAGCAATTCTCCTGCCTCAGCCTCCCGAGTATCTGGGACTACAGGAGTATACCACCATGCCTGGCTAATTTTGGTATTTGTAGTAGAAATGGGGTTTCAGCATGTTGGCCAGGCTGGTCTCAAACTTCTGACCTCAGGTGATTCACCAGCTTCTGCCTCCCAAAGTGCTGAGATTATAGGCATGAGCCACTGAGCCTGACCAGGTATTTCTTTACAGCAATGCATGAATGGACTAATAAAGAAAATTGCTACTGAGGAGTGGGACATTGCTATAAAGATACCTGAAAATGTAGAAATAATTTTGGAACTGGATAATGGGCAAAGGGGTCCTCATCCAGACCCCAAGAGAGGGTTCTTTGGACTCCTGCTAGAAGGAATTCAGGGTGAGTTCACAGTACAAAGCAAGAGCAAGTTTATTTAAAAAGTAAAGTGATGAAAGAACAGCTACTCCATTGACAAGAGTAAGGCATTCCTGAAAGTAATAAGAGGAACACATCCACCCTACGTACAAAACTTGTTTATATATAGGATTTAAAAAGATCATAACAAGATCAGCTCTGATACGAGGGTTGTGATAAAGGATTAATTTTCTTAATTACTGTATTTTGCAAGAATCAATATTATTATATTTAAAGCAAAATTAGAAATGCTTCTGTTCTCAAGATATCTCAGGATACTACCAAGTCTGGATCTTTTAGTAAACATTATCAATCTGTTCCCTTAACAGTAAATATCTAGAGGCTAGGAATACCTAAATTTTTGAGAATGCAGCTCAACAAATCCTAGCCTCATTTTCCTAGCCCTCACTCAAAATGGAGTCACTTTGGTTAGAATGCCTCTGACAGTAGACTGTAGTGCTCACAAGAAGACAGGAAGATGAGGGAAAGTTTGGAAATATCTACAGACGGCTTGAATTGTGACTGAAATACTGATAGTGATCTGGATAGTAAAGCCCCAACCGAAGAGGTCTCAGATGAAAATAAGGAACTTATTGGGAACTGGAAGAAAGGTCACTTTGTTATATGTTAGCAAAGAAACTGGTGGCATTGTGCCCCTGCTCTAGGGAATCTGTGGCACTTTGAACTTGAGAGTGATGATTTAGGGTAACTGACAGAAGAAATTTCAAAGCAGCAAAGTGTTTAAGATGAGGTCTGTCTGCTTGTAACAACCTATGCTCAGATGTTTGAGCAAATACATAACACAAAACTTGAATCTATACTTGCAGGGGAAGCAGAGAATAACTTCCAAAAATGTGCAGCCCAGCCATGTGGTAGAAAAGAAAACCCATTTTCTGGGGAAGAATTCAAGCAGGCTACATAAACTGATATAAGGAACAAAGAGCTAACTATTAATAGCCAAGACAATGGGCAGGCCTTGAAGGCATTTTAGAGACCTATGCAGCAGCTCCCATGACAGTCCCAATGTCCTAGAAGGGAAGTCCTTCTGCTGCCTAGGGGCACTACTCCCAGCATTCTGGCTGCTCTTACTCCAGCCTCAGCTCAAAGAGTCCAAGATAGAGCTCATGCCACTGCATCAGAGGATGCAGGTCATAAGTCTTGATGACTTTCACATGGTGTTAAGCTTGCAGGTACACAGAATGCAAGAGTTGAAGCTAGGAAGTCTCTGCCTGGATTTCATGGGATGTTTGGAAAAGCCTGGATGTCCAGCCAGAAAACTGCTGCAAGGGTGGAGCCCTCATGAATAACCACTACTAGGGCAGTACAGAGGGGAAATGTAGGGTTGGAGCCCACACACAAAGTCCCAACTGTGGCACTTTCTAGTGGAGCTGTGAGAAGAGGGCTACCATCCTCCAGATCTGAGAATAGTACATCCACTGACAGCTTGGACCATGCATTTGGTAAAGCCACAGGCAGTCAATGCCAGCCCATGTGAGGAGATATAGAGGCTGAACCCTGAAAAGTCACAGAGACAGAGCTGCCCAAAGCTTTGGAAGCCCATCCGTTATACCAACATGCCCTGGATGTGCGACATGATGTCACAGGAAATCATTTTGGAACTTTAAGATTCAGTGAATGCCCTGCTGGGTTTCAGACTTGCATGGTGTCTGTAGTGCTTTTCTTTTGGCCAATTTCGCTTTTGGAACAGGAATATCTACCCGGTGTCTGTTGTACTTTGAAAGTAACTATCTTTTGGCCAATTTCGCTTTTGGAACAGGAATATCTACCCGGTGTCTGTTGTACTTTGAAAGTAACTAACTTGTTTTTGATTTTACAGGTATATAGGCAGAAGGGACTAGCTGTGTCTCAGATGATACTTGGACTATGGACTTTTGAGTTAATGGTAGAATGGGTGAAGACTCAGGAGGACTGTTGGGAAGGCATGATTGAATTTTGCAAAGTGAGGAAGACATGAGATTTGGGAAAGGCCAGGGGCAGATTGATATGGTTTGGATCTCTATCTCCAACCAAATTTCACATCAAATTGTAATCCCCGGTGTTGGATGTGGATCCTGGTAGGAAGTGATTGTGTCATGGGAGTCAGGTTCTCATGAATGGGTTAGCAGCATCCCTCAGTGCTATTCTCATGATATGGAATGAGTGAGTTTTCACAAGATCTGATTGTTTTAAAATATGTAGCACCTCCTACCTCTCTCGATCCTGTTCTGGCCATGTAAAATGTGTTTGCTTCCTCTTTACCTTCTGCCAAGATTTTAAGTTTCCTGAAGCCTCTCCAGAAGCAGAGCAGAAGTCGTTATGCTTATTGTGTAGCCTGTGGAATAGAGAACCAGTTAAACCTTTTTTCTTTATAAATTACCCAGTCTCAGGCAATTCTTTATAGCAATGTAAGAACAAATTAATACAACGTTCTTAACATATACACAAATATATGTACCTATATATATAAAACATACACACACACACACACACACACACACATACACACACACTTTTCATGCAAAAATACCTTGGAAAAAAATTGTTACATCATAGGGCAGAAATATATTTCACTTTATTCGAAATGACCAAATAACCACTTTGCAGTAACTGGACTGTTATGTATCTTCCATTCCCATGTTTAAAAGTAATAATTGTTCCAAATATGTTGGTTTACATTTATTATTATCAGTCTTTTTAATATTAGCCACTTAATCAGTGTGTTGTGATACTACAGACATTTTTTCTTTGTCTATTTGCCATTCATATATCTTCTTTTGCAAAGTGTGCATTCGAGTCTTTTAACACTTTTATTGGGTTGTTGTAGGAGTTATTTACACAATCCATAAAATGTTTCTCATATGCATGTTACAGCTACTCTTTCACTCTGTGGCTTATTAATTTATTTTCTTAAAAATGTCTTTTGAAGAACAGAACATCTTTAGTTTGATGAAGACTCATTTATCAATTTTTATGGTTAGTGCTTTTTTGTCCTATACAAAAAAGGACAACTTTGTCTATGTCAAGGTACAAAGATAACTTTCATGTTTTTTTTTCTAGAATATTTACAGTTGTAGATTTTATATTTAATTCTATAAGCCACTCCTTTTTTCAGTACAGGCTGCTACAACAGAATACTACATACTATATGGCTTAAACAATAATTCATTTCTCACAATTCTAGAAGCTGAAAAGTTCAAGACTAAACTGTCTACAGATCTCTTGCCTGGTGAGGGCCCATTTCCTAGTTTGAAAATGGCTCAAATTATATTCTCACATGGAGAAGACGAAGAGTGAGAAGGAAAGGGCAGAGAGAGCAAAGGCAAGAAAAGAGCTAGCTCTTTTGTGTTTAATAAGGGCACTAATCCCATTCTTGAGGGGTACATTCTCATGACATAATTACATCCCAAAGACCTCACCTTCTAATACCATGACATTGGAGATTTCAACATACAAACTTTGCGGATCTCAAACATTAAGTTAGTAGCCCCACCTTTGAATTGTCTTTAGGGAATGTATTAATAAGGGGGTGAGTTTCATTTTTTCCATATAAATATCCACTTTTCCAGTACTATAGATTTGATATACTTTAATTTTCCACATTGGATTTACTAGCACTTTGGTTATAAATAGACCATATATGTGTGGTCTATTTAGAACCTGTTTGTCTGTCCTTACATCAGTAGCACACTGTGTTGGTAGCTTCATACTAAGACTAGAAATTAGGTGGTATACATCCTTCATCTTGATTTTTTCTATCTCAAACCTATTTCAGCAATTCTCAGATCCTTTGAGTTCCATATACATTTTAGAACAAATTGCTTCTCTTCTTTAAAAAGCTCTGCTGGGAATTTTTTAAACTTATAGATGAATATAAAGAGAATAAGCATCTTATTGATGTTAAGCCTGCCATTTCACGAGAGTGGCATATCTATTTAATGAAGTCTATTTAAGTTTTCTTTGCAATGATTCATAATACTCAAGTTAGAAATTTTGTGCATTATTTCTTAGATTTTTTAAGTACTCAATATTTTGATGCAACCAAAATTATCCCTCAATCAAACAAATTAATTTAATAATAACTTTCACTAAATATTTCTGTAGAAACATATACAATTTCCATGTGTAGCAATCCCACCTCCTTTGGTTTCTTTGTGATATTCAAATGTTGTAGCTGTTCTTTAAGAATCTTTTTTCCTAAAAATATTTATGTTTCACAATCTTATGACAACATACCTATGTGTAAGTTTTAAACAAATGAAGGTGAAATCAAAGTCTGTAGATTTGACAATAAAATTGAATGGCAAATTTATAGAATAGGTGTGTATCTGAACATTTTATAATATAATTCAAGGCATAAATGTGTTTATAATCTCAGTTCCCATTAAAGGAAGTCAGTGGGTAAAGGAAAAAAATTATTGATATTATTTGTTTTTTAAACAAAATTTTCCAGCATTGATAACAAGTGCACTGTTCTGCATTAACTGGCATACTTTTCTCTGTAGCAGACTGTTTACTATTTTTAATTTGAAAATAGCATGTACTTCACAACACAGTAAAATATTTTCTATTTGTTTAATATACTTGATTATTTGATTGTAGCATGTATACTAAACATACTTGATATGTGATTTTCTGAAACAGTCTATTAGGCTTTCTATTTTGAGATATCGTCTTACTCTGTCATCCATGTTGGAGTGCAGTGGCATAGTCTTCGCTCACTGCAACTTCCACCTCCTAGGTTCAAGCAATTCTCTGCCTCAGCCTCCCAAGTAGCTGGGTTTACAGGCACCTGCCACCGTGCCCAGCTAATTTTTTTGTTTTTAGTAGAGACAAGGTTTCACCATGTTGGACAGGCTGGTCTAGAACTCCTGACCTCAAGTGATCCACCTATGTCAGCCTTCCAGAGTGTGGGATTACAGGCGTTAGCCACTGCCCCTGGCCATAACTGTTAAGTTCAGGGGTGCAAGTACATGTTTGTTACATGGGTAAACTTGTGTCATGAGGATTTGTTGTGCAGCTTATTTTATCACGCAGGTATTAAGCATAGTACCCATTAGTTCCTGATCCTCTCCCTCCTCCCTTCCTCCACCCTTCCATAGATTTCTCTGTGTGTTTTTTCCCTCTATGTGTCCATGTATTCTCATCATCTAGCTCCCACTTATAAATGAGCACATGAGCCCAACGATCATAGAAAATCTTAAGAAACATACAAAGATCATCTAAAATTAATAAGTGAGATTGGCAAGGCACACAATATGAGGCCAAAATTCAATTACATTCTTTCTATTCTAACATTAATAATTACATTTTTAAAAAATCATAAAACTGTCATTAAAAATAAAATACTTAGAAATAATCTTTAAAAAATAAATTCAAAATGTCAACATTGAAACTGAAATTAATCACATAAAAATATAAAGAGAAAAAGTATTCCTGAGAGAAACTAGAGTTTAAAAAAATTAAAATGCATAGCATGATCATTAAAAATATTCAATATTATTAAAATGTTCATTTTTTTCCAAAGTGATGTATAGATTCAATGTAATTCTAATTATAATTCCATGATGGTTTTTTAGAGATATGGACAAAGTGACTCTAAAACTTCTATGGAAATGCAAAGGATCTAAAATAAGTCTTGAAAAACAAAGCTGGACAACTAGTATACAGTCAAATTACTGTGATCAAAACAGTACATTCACAACAAAATAAATACAGATAGAAAGAAATAGATCCATACTTACATGGTAATTTCACTTTAAAAAAAAATTGACTGGGGAATTCAATGGAGAAATGAATGTATCTCAACCAATGATGTTGGAAAAGTTGAATATCCAATGGGGGAGGGAAGAAAAATAGATGAATAACCACGTCTACCACATATCATACATAAAAATTAGTTTGAGGTGAACTGTGGTCTTAATGTAAAAGCTAGTTTTATATAAAACTTATATAGAAGAAAACATATGAAAATAAGTCACTAAGGAGGGTCAGGCAAAGATCCTTGAAATAAGTATAAAAGACAAAATTGGTAAGCTAAACTTTATAAATGTGAAATTTATCCTGCCATCAAAAATAATGGTGCCAGGTATAAACTAAGAGAATAAAATTATAAATGTATATCTAAGAAAGAACTTTTCTGATAGACAAAATCAAACCTTTTCAATTCAATAATGAAATGTCAAAAAAAATTCTAATATGGAAATGATCAAAAGACTTTAACTATATACTGCCCAAAGTAACGTCAATCGAGAAAAATGACAAGTCTCAATCATTTTAGGAGGTTTATTTGCAAAGTTAAGGATGCACACCTGGGAGACTGGTCTATTCCTTTTCCTGAAAATGACTTTGAGGGCTCCAAATTTAAAGGAGAAAGGGCAGGATATTGAGAAATACACAATTTTTATGTTAAGAGGGATTAGGGAAAAATAGTTATTCATGCCTCTGTGTGACTTGGTGAATCTACATTTTATTTTATTTTATTTTATTTTATTTTATTTTATTTTATTTTATTTTATTTTATTAGCAGAAGATGACATAGACAAATGAAGCAGAGGAAAAATTCAGGGGATCTGCTATAGGCTAACATAGACAAAATGGGGTTGAGTAACCATCAGATATGCATTTGTGTCTTGAGGGCAGGGGATGACTGCACCTGTAATAATAAGCTACCCATTTACATTGCCATGGTGAAATGTTGGCAGAAATCCCTCAGGGTAAAGATCTTGGAACTCACTAGGAATTTCCTTATGGGCAAAATATGGGAAGGCATGTAGCTTTTCATCTTCAGTTATCTTATTTAGAAACCAAGTCTCAATCATTTTAGGAGGTTTTATTTGCCAAAGCTAAGGGTGCACACCTGGGAGACAGGTCTACTCCTTGCCCTGAAGATGGAAAAAGGGGAGGCAGGTTTGCATGACTCAGTTCCCAGCTGACTTTTCTCTTTAGCTTAGTGATTTGAGGACCCCAGGATTTTATTTTTCTTTCACAATAAGAAAAAACAATAATCACATAAACATAAATTAAACCAGGAAAATGCAAATTAGAACCGTAATGAGGTACAACCACACATACACTAGAATGGTGAGAATGAAAATGACTGACATCAAAAATTGGTGAAGATGTGACACAACTGTAACTCCCCTAATTTGCTGATGAGAGATTTCTAATAAAAGTAAGCATATAACTAACATATTACTCAGCAAGTACTCTCCTAAATTTGTATCCAAAAGAAATACAGATCACAAAGACTTATCATAAAAATTTATAACAACCGTACCTATAATGTTACAGTATTTATAAACAATAATATATAAACTTGTCCATCCACAGGAAAATGGAGGGCTAATTGTGCTGTACTTATCCAGTGGAATATTAGCAATAAAAATGAGCAAACTACTGGTACACAAAATAAAATAGATCATTCTAAAAGGTTTTATATTGTATGAAATAGCTGGAAACAAAATAGAACATAATATATGTTTTAACTCAAATTTTTAGAATAGATAAAATTAATATATAGTGAAGAATATATTTTAATATGGTCATGTCTAAGATGTTTGACTCAGGAAGGAAATGCAGAAATTTTTGGGGTGATCAAATATTTTATATTCAGATGGGGTGTGGGTTATACAATGATAATTTTAATATGTAAAGTTATACAATGGAAATTTATGTGTTAATGTACTTAAATGTTTTGCCAAAGAAAATCTGTAAGCAAGCATTTAACTCTAGTAGATATGGTTTTCACAATCATATTTCCTATGAATTCTACAACACTTTCTGTGTATTCTGGAGATAAGCAGATATATAAACATACGGTGGATAATGAAAGCTAATTTTTTTTTACCATTTACAAAGATAGTTTCATACATATATCAAAAACCAGGATTGTATCTTGTGTTCCATGTGCCGTGGATTAGAATTGGAAGTATCAGTGGATTAGAATGCATTAGAATTTGAGGTATCTTCGATTTTATCATAGGTACCTAAACAAAAAATCGTTATATAAATTACTATATATGTGTTGCTTGTTTGCTTGTTTTTAATTCCCTACCAAGAATGATGAGTTTGTCTAGAAACAAAGATCAAGCAGAAACATGACCACATCTTGCACCAAGAATTTGATCTCAAAATATTATTCTTTATTGTAAGAAAAAGGTTTCTTGAAAAATCACTGGTTCCAAGGTTAGGATGAGGAACACAAGATAAATCTGGAATATCTTGTCATATCAGAAAATAGGGAAGTGCTCAAAGAATGATATTTACCTCACAAAAGACCTAAGAATTGACTAAGTCAGACTACTGCTGGCCAAAACTTTGAGCATTAAAATAAATAATGATAATAATGAATTATAACTCGGTGAATAAAATAAGAATCTATGAGAGCATGCTGTCACAAATAAGTGGAAAAAAAAATAGATGGAGAAGAAGGGAAAATTTTTTCAGCAAGACGCCCATTAAAATATAACCCAGTGCAGTGGCACATGCCTAAAATCCCAGCACTTGTGGAGGCCGAGGCAGGAACATTGTTTAAGCCTAGGAGTTCGGACTGCTGCAGCGAGCCATGATTGTGCCACTGTACTTCTGGGGCAGAATAGGGTCTGGAGGCAGGAAACATAAGGCCAATTCGCAATGACTTCCTAGAACTGAGTCAAAAAGAAAACCTTACCTTTTCATACCCAAGTAACAAAAGGATCAGAGGCTATTACTCCCTTTGCAACCGCACCCACAACATCCTTTTCCACTGCCTCACAGATGAAAAATGAAAAGTACCTCTGATTGGTCCCCTCCTGCAACCAGTCTTCGTGTGCATAGGGTGCACTTTGTCACTTCACTTCAGTCTCTGATTAATCATCCCCTGCAAACGAATCATACTGGGTGTGGGCCCCTCCTTCATTTATATACGGTGTAACCAAGCAGTAACCAATGGGAAAGCTGTAGAGGGTATTTAAGCCCCAGAAAATTCTGTAACCAGCACTCTTGAACCACTTGTTCGAGCCTGCTCTCACTCTGTGGCAGGTACTTTCATTTCAATGAAGGTATGCTTTTTTTGCTTTATTCTTTTCTTGCTTTGTTTGTGTGTTTTGTCCAATTCTTTGTCCAAAATGCCAAGAACTTGAACAGCTTGTAGTCCAGACTCTCCACAGGTAACACTCCAGCCTGGGCAGCAGAGCAAGGCTCAGTCTCAAAATAATATATGACAAAATGTGTTAAAATATGATAAACACTTGGGTAAAAATTTATTGAAGACAGGGTATTAACATAGTCTGAAAAAAATTGCTATAAAATATTTCTAATTACAAGTAGGAAAATAGTAATTTGATTATAAAGAAAACTGGTGAATATCACTGTAACCAACTGCAGTTAATATAACTAAGTAATCAGATAAACCTACAATCATGTCCCTCCTGCTATGATGCACTGAGAAAAATAACATTACTTATGTACTTTCCTTGTCCAAAATACATAGCCTTAATCATAATAAAACATTAGAAAAATCACAACTTAGTGGTATTTTTGCAAAGTTAATTTTTCTGTTCCCTTCAGATCAAAAAAGAGTAAAAGAGACATTTCAGATTAAAATGAATTAAAGGATCATGATAAGTTAATGCAATACATAATCCTGAATTTCATTTGTGCCTGGGGGAAAATAGCTATAAAGTATATTCTTGAAACTATTGGTAAAAATCTGAATATGGAAAGTGAATTCTATAATATTACAACAACCTTATATATTTTTTAGTAAGTGTACTACTGTTATGTAATATAATTTTTTTTCTTTCATACTGAAATGTTTAGGTATTAGGGGAGTCAAAGTATGATGTGTGAATCGTAACCTCCATGGTTGGAGAAACAGAACCTGTATCCCAATACCTGCTATACCATTGGAAACCACTGTATTCCTATCTAAAAGCACCTCAAGTTTTACAGAAATCATACTTTTCACATCATAATAAAAACTATGCAAAATTGTGAAAAGTATCTGTTTATTAAGAAGTTACTGTTTCTAGACCATTGCTAAGTGGCATCGGCTCTTACTTAAGTGAAATCATATTTTTTAGCTTCAGTCCTTTCTTCTATCTGAATAGTTCATATAAAATGACTAGATAAGAATTTGGTAATGGAAAATATGTTACTAACCAGTTTAACTTTACATCTGTCAGTATACAATGAAAGAAAATTGGAGTTAAGACTTACAGAAGATTGTATATAAATACATGTAAGAATGGATATATAGGTATAGCTATAGATGCATAATTATTAGATATAAATGTGAATAAAATCGAGATCTGTTTAAATGCACATGTAGAAGTTTTATCTTTCAAATTTCGTATAGACTAAGGGCATCAGTAACTGCACTGAATAGCTGAAAACAACAATATGAAAAGCAGAAACTCTCAAATTACATTCTATTTTTTGTAAGCAAGTGATATTCTTTCCCTTCCACCAATCAGTGAAACACTGTTGCCAATAATTTTTTCCAATTTCTTTTTTTCCTGTTAGGAAAAAAAAGTGAAAATTGCAAGGGATGAGGGATGGTTTTCTGAATAGATATCAAACTTTATTTTAATAAGTTAAATGATGTGGATTTTAAATTGACACCCATTTTATTTGGTAATAAATAATCAACTTAAAGTTCAAAATGTGGTGTACTGTATCACATGTATCAAAACCAGTGACTAGGGTATGTTATTTGCTTTATTTTAAACCTATTCAACATTATGAAATAAGAAGTTATGAAAATTTACAATTTTTTCATTCATTCTAAACTTCATCTTCTTTCCCTCTATTATTTTGGGGGTTGGGGGATGCATTTATATATACACATGCATATATATATATATATATATATATATATATATATATAAATGTATGTGTGTGTATGTTTATTCTATTGGATTAAAAAAATAAAAAAGAAATACCTATAAAAAATGAAATCATTCTGTTCTTTTGGTGTTAGGTCATTTATTTTTCCATCCATTAAGAGAAGTTGAACAATGCTATGAAGAGAATATTATCCTTCAATTAAGCCAATTGGATTAAAATAATCAAGATACAAATAAATGGTAACTAAATTACAACTATTCTAATATTTACTTTTTGTTATTATCTTTAAAATGTGTGCTTGGGGAATTATCACAATGGATCACAGTCTTTTAGCTAAAGTATTTAAGGCTTAGAAATTTTATTCAATGTACAACAAATGCAGATTAAGAATACAGTGTAGGATGCAATTATTGTTCTCTTTTAAAAATAATGACTCTGTTGCATTGTTAACTTTAAGCACTTCATTTTTGCCTAAGAAAAGAAAAAATGTTCTGTAGTGAAAGAGAGTGAAAGGAAGGATAAATCTTTAATACAGTTAGAGTTCAAAAGAATAAATAGCAATATGTTATTGGTATTTATCAACCTCTCTTTGAAGCTGTTTTCTAAAACCCATTGTTTACGTGAAACAGAGACTACAAAATAAAAAGTTATATTCTTGGTAACGAAACAAATATTGTCTCTTCTCTCATATTTTAAATGCTTTACATGGTTTGAAATGTAAAGTAAGTTTAACTTGGACTTGGAAAAGTAAAAGCCTTCTATTTCTTATATATTAAAAATACGTCATTACAGACAATGACATTTTGATATAAGTCTTACTATTTAGATAAAACATGTTAGTTTAGGGAAGAAAATGAGATGTACACTTACTCTGATTGGGATGAATTCAGAGGTCTGTTGGCCCCTGTTTGCCCAGGTGGCCACGTCTTAGTAAGTAAAGTGGATTAAATTTGCTGCACCTGCTGGTTCCATCTTTGCTTTCCTTTGAAGAGCTGTGACAGACAGAGTATGGCCTATGGGGATTGTTCGCACCTTCTGGTTTGTGATATCTGTCAATGTATCTTGCTCCTGTTCCCTGGCTTGACAGGAATTCTGTATCAGGGTTGAGAATGGCTGGGAACCTAGCCCATTTATGCCTGTCAGCTTCCTTGACAGCCAGACATTGGAGCTGCCCTCATCAGTGTCTTCTAGCTCAGCTTCTAGGCACACAAAAATAGGAGTTTTCTTTTTCAGTGAGCAAAGGGGAGCCCATGACACAGAACTGTGACACTTTAACACTTGCTACTCCTTTCTGGTCAGTTGCTTGAATGGATTGTCTCTCCCACTGCCTCTGGCTTGGATCAGTATGTGACCAGTATGCAGAACTAAATTAACCCTCTTGAATCAAGAATATTCAGCATTATATTATGCACTGTCGACATGAATATGTATTGTCAACGTTCCTCTCAAATTTATCCCATTATTAAACCCCCATCTTAGTTGCTGTGAATGCTATAACACAGTACCAGAAACTGAAAGATTTTAAAAAATAGACATTTATTTCTAGTGGTGCTGGAGGCTGGGAAGGTCAAGATCAAGCTGCTGGCCAATGTGGTTCCTGGTAAGAGCCCTTTTCCTGGCTTTGCAGATGTAACCTCACATAGCAAAGAGGAAAAGAAAGAGCAGGAGAATGAGAGAGAGAGAGAGAGAGAGAGAGAGAGAGAGAGAGAGAGAGAGAGAGAGAGAGCGTTCTATTTGCTTCCTCTTGTTATAAGACACTAATTCTACCCTTATGATCTGATCTAAATCTAATTAGCTCCCAAAGGCTAACCTACTGATTCCATCACATTGGGAAGTAGGACAGAAATATGTAGCCCATAACAACCCCAACCTTGTTTTAAGTCACCTATTTCTTAAATACTGACTTTGAAATTTAATACATCCAATTTAATTTTTGAAAGGAAGATAAGCTATTTGCTTATTTTTTATTTGTGTTCAATAACGTAAGCAGAATTCTTTAAAGTTATTTAATTATAAATGTTGTGGCAGAGTTGATCATTCTCTAGTTTTGAATACCTTTGTAATATGCATATTACAATATAGGCTTTCTTATTATAAATGTTCATGTTTTCACATATCAAGTTTCCTATTACTTGTAGGTAGATACAACTAGACCAAAAAACATAATTTACTAATCTCTGACTACCTCATTTACAATGATTTATGGAACATAGTAGGTATCTAATAAAGGTATATAGAGTGTTGAATGGATATTTAAAAATACCAAATATATAATATGTGGAAAAGCAAAGTATAAAATTTATCACAAGCTGATCTTATAGTTACATGAATAATAACTGTGGTTTAAGAAAAGTTATACTACCATTTGTACAAAAATGGTAAGATAAAGAAAATAACTGTGATTTGGGGGCATGGTAAGAGGAAAGTTTTTTTGTTTTTGATTTTCACTCTTGCAATTATTACGTTACTTTGGAAACAAGCAATATATAAGAGAAATGTTAGCTTTGAGCATTATGTAAGATGTAACGAAGTTTATTTGTGTATAATTTTCCTGTTTCTATGTTCCCGAGATCAGTTTGGTGTGATTTTCCTCATGTTTGCTCCAGCCTTTGAAATCATAACTGCCTAATGGACATGTGAACACTCTTATCATTTGAAATAAATTCTTACAGTGACTGGCAATATATTTCAAAACATCTATGCATTTCTGAGCATGTAATTACTTTTAAAATAAAATTTAGGACTTCTAAATATTTACCTATAAATATATATATACATTGTATAGTTTATAATGTTGTAGCTTAAAGATAAATATTTACCTGTAAGGATATATTTATCACAATTCCATCATAATGAAATACATATTATTTATTTAAAACACTATATCTTACATAATTATAATATACATTACATTGTTCTGCAACACTTCAGAGGAGTTTTCTGCATCTATTGTGACAATCATGTGGTTTTCTTCTTTGGTTCTCTTCATGTGATGAATTATGTTTATTGATTTGCATATGTTGAATGAGCCTTGCATCCAAGGTATGAAGCTGACTTGATAGAGGTGGATAAATTCTTTGATGTACTGCTGGATTCAGTTTTCCCATATTTTATTTTATTTAATTTATTTTTTTATGGCTTGCAACAATTATTATTTTTTAATTTTATTAATTTTATTTTTTTATTGCATTTTAGGTTTTGGGATACATGTGAAGAACATGCAAGATTATTGCATAGGTACACACATGGCAGTGTGATATGCTGCCTTCCTCCCCTTCACTTGTATCTGGTGTTTCTCCCCATGCTACCTCTCCCCAACTCCCCACCCCCCACTATCCCTCCCCCATTTCCCCCCAACTGACCCCCGTGTGTGATGCTCCCCTCCCTGTGTCCATGTGTTCTCATTGTTCAACACCCACCTATGAGTGAGAACATGCAGTGTTTGATTTTCTGCTCTTGTGTCAGTTTGCTGAGAATGATGGTTTCCAGGTTCATCCATGTCCCTACAAAGGACATGAACTCATCATTTTTGATGGCTGCATAGCATTCCATGTTGTATATGTGCCACATTTTCCCTGTCCAGTCTATCATTGATGGGCATTTGGGTTGGTTCCAGGTCTTTGCTATTGTAAACAGCACTGCAATGAACATTCGTGTGCACGTGTCCTTATAGTAGAATGATTTATAATCCTTTGGATATATACCCAGTAATGGGATTGCTGGGTTAAATGGAATTTCTATTTGTAGGTCCTTAAGGAATCGCCACACAGTCTTCCACAATGGTTGAACCAATTGACCCTCCCACCAACAGTGTAAAAGTGTTCCTATTTCTCCACATCCTCTCCAGCATCTGTTGTCTCTAGATTTTTTAATAATCACCATTTGAACTGGTGTGGGATGGTATCTGAATGCAGTTTTGATTTGCATTTCTCTAATGACCAGTGATGATGAGCATTTTTTTCATAACGTTTGTTGGCCTCATGTATATCTTCTTTTGTAAAGTGTCTGTTCATATCCTTTGCCCACTTTTGAATGGGCTTATTTGTTTTTTTCTTGTAAATCTGTTTTAGTTCTTTGTAAATGCTGGATATCAGCCGTTTGTCAGATGAGTAGACTGAAAAAATTTTTTCCCATTCTGTTGGATGCTGATTCACTCTCATGACTGTTTCTTTTGCCATGTAGAAGCTGTGGATTTTGATTAGGTCCCATTTGTCTATTTTGGCTTTTGTTGCCATTGCTTTTGGTGTTTTGGTCATGAAGTCCTTGCCTACGCCTATGTCCTGAATGGTTTTGCCTAGATTTTCTTCTAGAGTTTTTATGGTGTTAGGTCTTATGTTTAAGTCTTTAATCCATCTGGAGTTAATTTTAGTGTAAGGTGTCAGGAAGGAATCCAGTTTCTGCTTTCTGCACATGGCTAGCCAGTTTTCCCAACACCATTTATTTAAAAAAAAAAAAAAAAAAAAAAAAAAAAGATCATGGATTCACTGACTTCTTTGGAGGGTTTTTTGTGTCTGTATCTCCTTCAATTTTGCTCTGATCTTAGTTACTTCTTGTCTTCTGCTATCTTTTGGATTAGTTTGCTCTTGCTTCTATAGGTATAAATTGTGATTTTAGGGTCTATTTGAGATCTTTCTAGCTTTCTGATGTGGGCATTTAGTGTTATTTTAGTGTTTTAAATTTCCCTCTTACCACTACTTTAGCTGTGCCTAAGACATTCTGGTACATTGTGTATTTGCTCTCATTGGTTTTAATGAATTTCTTGATATCTGCCTTTATTTCATTATTTACCCAGGATTCATTCAGGAGCAGGTTGTTCAATTTCCATGTAATTGTGTGGTTTGGGGTGAATTTCTTAATCTTGAGTTCAAATTTGATTGCACTGTGGTCTGAGAGACTGTTTGTTATGATATCAGTTCTTTTGCATTTGCTGAGGAATGTTTTACTTCCAATTATATGGTCAATTTTAGAATAAGTGCCATGTGGCACTGAAATGACTGCATATTTTGTGGATGTGGGATGGAGAGTTCTGCAGATGTCTGTTAGTTCCACTTGATCCAGAGCTGAGTGGAAGTCCTGAATATCCTTGTTAATTTTCTGTCTTGTTGATCTGTCTAATATTGACAGTGGGGTGTTAAAATGTCCCACTATTATTATGTGGGAGTTTAAGTCTTTTTGTAGGTATCTAAGAACTTGTTTAGGACTTTGGGTGCTCCTGTATTTGGGTGCATATATATTTAAGATAGTCAGCTTTTCTTGTTGAGTTGAAAAGCCAGCAAACTTATTGCATTAGGATCCCAACATTAAGATTTCATTTAACCTGAATTATTGCCAAAAAGCCCCATATCTGAACACAGTCCACATTGGAGATTAAGGCTTCAAGACATGAATTTGAGGGTATCCATAATTCAGTCCATAGCAGGGAACCACATGGCAAGGAACTGTCAATAGCCAATGAAAACAGTCCTTGTACAGACAGTAAAAAAGTAAATCCCAGTTTTTCCAACATCATTTATTAAATATGAAATCCTTTCCCCATTGCATGTTTTTGTAAGGTTTGTCAAAGATCAGATGGTTGTAGATGTGTGGCATTATTTTTGAGGCCTCTGTTCTGTTTCATTGGTCTGTATAAAAACTGAAACTGGACCCCTTCATTACACCTTATACAAAAATTAACTCAAGATGGATTAAAGACTTAAAGGTAAAACCTAAAAACATAAAAACCCTAGAGGAAAACCTAGGAAATGTGATTCAGGACATAGGCATCGGCAAAGACTTACTGACTACAACATCAAAAGCAATGGCAACAAAAACAAAATTGACAAATGGGATCTAATTAAACAAAAGGACTTCTGCACAGCAGAAGAAACTGTCATCAACGTGAGGCAACCTACAGAATGGGAGAATATTTTTGCAATCTATCCATCTGACAGAAAGCTAATATCCATAATCTACAAAGAACTTAATCAAATTTACAAGAAAAAAAACAAACAGCCCCATCAAAAATGGGCAAAGGATATGAACAGACAATTCTCAAAAGAAGACATTTCTCAAAAGTAAATTTTTCTAATCTATCCGTCTGACAAAAAGCTAATATCCATAATCAACAACAAACTTAAACAAATTTATTTAAAAAATAAAATAAATAACCCCATCAAAAGGCAGGCAAAGGATATAAACAGACACTTCTCAAAAGAAGCCAATAAACATGAAAAAAAGCTGATCATGACTGGTCATTAGAGAAATGCAAATCAAAACCACATTGAGATACCACCTTACACCAGTTAGAATGATGATCATTAAGAAATTAGGAAACAACAGATGCTGGAGAAGATGTGGAAAAATAAGAATGCTTTTACATAGTTGGTGGGAGTGTAAATTACATACATTTTATAAGTTTCACAAATGCATATTCTTTGATTATTGTTTCAGGGATAGAAATTCAAGAACTTTAACTATCATTTGAAATTAGCTTCAAACTTTGTCATGCTTACTCATCTAATCTCCAAACCTAGACAATCTCACAAACACGCTGCTGCTGGTCCTGTATCCTGCCTTAAGTGCAGACCTTCCAAATTCCTTGCCTAAGAATCAAAATAGCCTTCTCATGAATTAGCACATTCTGTCCAATCTCAGTACTTTAGCAAAGTTAGCATTCCCAAATGCTATTATTACAACTCACCCATATGCCCTTTAAAATTCTTCAACAACTCTCTTCTGCATTTTCATTAAGTCCAAACTTTTGTATACCAAGGCATACAAAAATATCTTCACTATTTTTTATCAGTAGGCAACTAATCCTGAACTATCATATCCCCTTGTCAGTAGGCAACTAATCCTGAACTATCATATCTCCTCTTATTGAATACTGAGATGCAAACAACTAATGCCTAATGTTTATCAAACACTTTTAGCCTTTGCACTTCTTCTTTCCTCTTCTCCCCACACTAAGAAAATTAAATTTATTAAATACTAGCTTCAATCTCCTTCCCCTCCTCCTTCTCCTTCTCCTTATGCTTCTCCTTCTCCTTCTTCTTCTTCTTTTAGAGGGAGTCTCACTCTTGTTGCCCAGGCTGGAGTATAGTGGTGTGATCTTGGCTCACTGCAACCTTGCTTCCCAGGTTCAAGCTATTCTCCTGCTTCAGCCTCCTGAGTAGCTGGGATCGCAGGAGCCAGCTAATTTTTGTACTTTTAGTAGAGAATTGGTTTTAGGTTGGCCAGGCTGGTCTCGAACTCCTGACCTCAGGTGATCCACCTGCCTCAGCCTCCCGAAGTGCTGGGATTACAGGTGTGAGCCACCATGGCTGGCCAGAACTTCAGTCTTCTTTAAGATGCTTCTGCACACATCATCCCCCATCACCCAGTTAAATCCATCCTTACTCTATGCTCCTATGAGTTTTTGTGCAAATTCTCTACCTAACACTAAGCCTAATCCTATTTATGGCCTTCCCACATTAAATTTTAAAGATAAGGACCATGCCCTTCAATTCATTCAATTAACATTTATTAAACTACTCTATGTCATGTCCTAGAAATTTGAAGTTGTAAAGCATCACCTTGTCACTTACCAAAAAAAGAGAACAAAATTTATTGGACAATTACAGTTAAATATTAACTTATATGCAAATAAATGTAGAGTAGTTTACAGAAGCATCTAATACTAACTGGAACATAAAATTTGTTTTCTAGGGAAGGCAATACCTGAGCTGAAATTTAGTCATTTTTGTTTTTGTCACCAAGGAAAATGTCTCCATTAATATTGATTTTTTAAAAAACCTGAGTGAGGCCGGGCGCGGTGGCTCAAGCCTGTAATCCCAGCACTTTGGGAGGCCAAGGCGGGTGGATCACGAGGTCAAGAGATCGAGACCATCCTGGTCAACATGGTGAAACCCCGTCTCTACTAAAAATACAAAAAAATAGCTGGGCATGGTGGCACGTGCCTGTAATCCCAGCTACTCGGGAGGCTGAGGCAGGAGAATTGCCTGAACCCAGGAGGCGGAGGTTGCGGTGAGCCGAGATCGCGCCATTGCACTCCAGCCTGGGTAACAAAAGTGAAACTCCGTCTCAAAAACAAAACAAAACAAAAAAAAAAAACCTGAGTGAGCAAAGTTCATAGAAAACTTTACCTTTATATAAATACCTCTGAAAAGAAGGATTATTGTATTAACTCTGATACATCTGAATGGTGGCTATGACCTGGTAGGGCTTTGATCCACATTCTTAAAAAAGGAAACAAACCAAAAATAAAAAAAAAAAACTGGCCTATATTCACAAGTTCTTTTGGAAATGGATGTTTCTCAGCTTTGAGTTACTTAAAACTAAATTGTATAATTTTAGATATTTATTTTTGTAAATAGATACTATATTTTAAAACTGTTAGTATTATGATACTTTATAAAATGTGAGGGAAAATCCTATTTTCATAATATGTTAGTTTCCATAGTGATTCTGTCCTTAGTTGATTTCATAAGAGAATAAATTATTCCCCACATTCTCCCACTGACTCCTCAGTTCTTCACAAAAGAGCAATACATCATGACTAGGAGCCACTAACTAATACTCTGTAACACAGATTGATGAGCCATGGTAAGCTTTCTGAAAGTATGCTAAGTCTCTGAATTTGAATTGTTGTTAGTCATAAAAATACTGACATGATAATTAGGTTTGACCAGGTAATTCTTTCCCAATATAAATTTCTGGCAACTCGCTAAACTTAGAAATCATACATTTGTTTAGCTTTGATCATGAATGCAGTACATACTCCAAATTAGAAATCATACATTTGTTTAGCTTTGATCATGAATACAATAAATACTCCAAATTTTCATGCTATTAAAATTGTTTTTAACACTCAACTGATGAGTTCATTGCCTCATGACAAATCATTACATCACTTAGTTATGTGTTAGTCAAAGCAATACATTACCATCCTTCTGGAAAGTTTATTGTGCTACTTAGTAATCCAGTATTCTATTCTATTCTACGATACACAGGAAAATTTAAAAAGAGAGAAGGAATGGCAAACATATCGTGGAGAATGAAACCATCAGCAGTCATTGAATTAACTTCTGAACAGAAGACAAGCGACAAAAGAAACTTGTCACAGTAGTAATGTAACTGACATGTTTTTAGAGAAACAAGACACTTAAATAGAAAGTTTCACAATTTCCTTTCTCTCTTGCTTATGTGCTTGCTCTCTTCAATTGATACCTGGTTGTGATTGTTTTCACTTTATCCTCAGCATGTAGCTTTCAGGACTCTCTGTTGGGAATTCAGTGGTAATAACAATTTGAAGTGAAGACAGTAATCCTTCTCTCACCTTCAAGTGTATTTAGATTTCAGAGGCACCCTCGTCTTCTGAGAAGGGTCACTTATTTATTTATTATACTTTAAGTTCTGGGGTACATGTGCAGATTGTGCAGGTTTGTTACATAGATATACAAGTGCCATGGTAGTGGTTTGCTGCATCCATCACCCCGTCATCTACATTAGGTATTTCTCCTAATACCACCCTTCCCCAATCCCCCCACCCCTGCTATTCCTCCCCAGGCCCCCATGTATGATGTTCCCCTCCCTGTGTCTTTGTGTTATCATTGTTCAACACCCAGTTATGAGTGAGAACATGCAGTGCTTGGTTTTCTGTTCTTGTGTCAGTTTGCTGAGAATGATGTTATCCAGTTTTATCCATGTCCCCAGAAAGGACATGAACTCATCTTTTTTTATGGCTGCATAGTATTCCATGGTGTATATGTGCCACATTTTCTTTATCCAGTCTATCATTGATGGACATTTGGGTTGGTTCCAAGTCCTTACTATTGTGAACAGTGCTGAAATAAACATACATTTGCATGCATCTTTGTAATAGAATGATATATAATTCTTTGAGTATACCCAGTAATGGGATTGCTGGGTCAAATGGTATTTCTATTTCTAGATCCTTGAGGAATTGCCACACTGCCTTCCACAATGGTTGAATTAATTTACACTCCCACAACAGTATAAAAGTGCTTCTATTTTTCCACATCCTCTCCAGCATCTGTTGTCTCCTGATGTTTTAATGATCGCCATTCCAACTGGCATGAGGTGGTATCGCAATGTGGTTTTGATTTGCACTTCTCTAATGACCAGTGATGATGAGTTTTTAACCTCTTTATGTCTTTAAAGAGAAAGTGGATGAGTAGGTAGGCTAAATTATGAAACTTTATATTGACCAGGCACCAGTGAGATTACTTCTGGCTGGTAAAATGGACTCTTTTTCTTTCTTAAGGTAACCAAGTTGTTAGATCATTAAAGAATGACTATGATTTTGCTTATACACACTATATTCTAATCACTATATACTGCTAAAATAAAAAACCTTAGCAAATTTCCAGATTGAAACCAGGATAGAAAGCAGAAGTAAAGTAAAAAATGGCAGGAAAAGAAAAAATAACTGGGTCATGATGAATTTTACATAGTAAATTTATCATTTTTGACATATATTATTGAGGCAATAACAGGGGTCATTGCATTCAGAATCTGTTAGTTCTACTCTACAGATTCTGAAATGAGAAGAAGCCAGAGACACATGTTGGATCTGTCTTGCTCATTTGTGAATTGGTCCTGCTTAGTACAGAGTGTAGCACATCAAAGAATTACAATGAAACACTTTTTAAGAAATGAATTCCATAATAAAATAGGAAACTAATTTATTCATATAAATAATATGCTAAATTATATTTATTTCTCTAAATGTTTCCGTGTTTTTCTTTTTAAAAATGCAGAGAATGTATAACATTTCATTATTTCTTTAGTATTCCAAACAGGTAGTTCGTATGAAAGGCTTGGGTATTTTAGTTTTTCAATAATACTTTTTAATAATTTCAAAAACTTTAAAATTATGAAGACAGGATGATACAATGTATGTGTTTACTTTTCTGTTTTAAATATTAGGTTTATGTGTTGATTTTATGACAATTTTAGCTAGCTGTTGAAAACAGATGTGTTTGAATATTTTATTATTGCCTTATTAATGCAATTGTATACACATGGCAGAATATTATACTCTTGGATTTTTGTCCAGTTATGCAAGATTTCAGATGCTTGGGTCTGTTTGGCTTCACAGAGCAATGGAATTTACTTTTGTAATAATTCAGTGAGGGTTTTATTTAAATTTAGCTAAGATTTATATATTAACTAAGATTTATATATATTTTTTATATTTAAGGCTTTTTTTTTTTTTGCTTGTGAATCTTCTCTTGATGGCATTTATAAACTTAGAGATGACTGCAAATCTACATGGGGAACATTCTTATAAAAGTATTAGAAAAATCAGCATTTTGATTTTTGTCTAATTTATAATTTATATCTTATAAAAATCTGTAGAAGTGCATCAAGCCAACAAAAGTGGGTTTCATTATGAGTCATATACAAAGCTGATGTTTTGGCATATACTTCTATATAGCTACCTGTTATGAGTGAGTTTGGAAATCTCCTTCATTCTTTCCAGGATAAACTCTATATTTTGAATATACTTTCAAATATATTTTGTATTAGCGTGATAACAGAACACAGAATTATATTAAGTAAATGCATTTTAATTTCAACTTCATAGACACATATTTTGTTTTTTGCTAACCTTAATTTAAAATATATTTTTGTAGTATATTTTCTTCAACATCATGATATAAATTGAAATAATCAAACCATACTTTTTTAAAAAGATGAAAGGTTATGCAACATATAGAGAAAATGTTAACACTATAGAAATAGAGGAAATGGTAACAAGCCTACTAATAGTTTCTCATAGAGTTTTAATTTTAAATAGGCAAAACATCTCTTCAAGTTTCAATTGCCTGAGATAACTAGTTTCGTATAAATTTTCAGATCTTTTGTTTTTTATTGTGATTACTCTTGCATCAAAGAGCATTGATACATTGTAAAAGTTGGTAGTTTAATTACCTCCTAATCATGCTTATAGACAGATCCCTCACTCTAAATAGTACAAAATGACCGAACACAAGACACCCAATACTATGTATGTTTAAATCCATTTAAATATTTTGGTTATGATTTTAATCAAATATACAACTGCCTAATTCTTCCCATCATTTTTTTAACATCTTATCCTTTCAACATAATGTTACATTCTTTTCTTTAAAATATATTGTTGGTTCCATTTTATCCTTTGTTTTATAATAACACCATTATTTTGATTTTTCTAGATTTGCAATATATATTTATATATATTTTGGATTTCCTAAATTGGCAATATATTGCAAAAACATTTATATTGTCTTCATGTCTGTATAATAAAAATGTTATGCTTGTGCATTTCCAGATGAATTTCAGATAAAAAAACATGATTTTCATAAACTTTCCCTCAAAAAACATTATCAGTACTTTATTACTCTTATTTTTTTCAAAAATTACCATATTAACTATATTCAGTATCACATCAAAAAATGCAAGATGTCACTCATTGTTATTAACCTTTCTTTTTCTTAGCAGTTGTCTTTTAAGTGAGAGCTTGAAAGGTTGACCTCATGGAGGTTGAGAATGGAATGATAGTTACCAGGGGCTAGGAAGAATGTGGATATATAGGGAGAAAATAAAGAGAGGGTGGTTAACAGGCACCAAAAATATGGTTAGATAGAAGAAATAAGTTCCAATATTTGATAGAGTAGCGTGACTATAGTTAATGACAGTGTACTATACATTTCTAAATAACTGGAAGTGAGGAACTGAAATGTTACTATCAATACCTAGAAATGATAAATGATCCTAATGATTAATTCCTGAATGCACTGACTTGATCATCAGACATTCTATGCTTATAACACAATACCACATGTACCCCATAAATATGTACAAATACTATGTATCAGTTTTAAAGGTTTTCTCATAATAATCTTCAACAAGACCAATAAGAATCTCTACCATCTAACACAAATATTTTATATTTGTCATTTTTCCTGAAACTCCTGTGAACTATATTCATATTTTAAAATATTTTCATATAAATTATCTCAGTGGTTATATAGACTTTTAAATCATAGAATTTCTTGATGTGATCACAGGGTTTATGGCTCACCTGCTCCAAAATATGTTTTTATGTAAAATACTGGGATTTAATATTTCATTTACAGGCATATTGTCTGCCAGGTATGAAAATTTATTCTGATCAATTATTTTTAACTTATTAATGTGTTTAATTTTATTTTGTACCTGCCAAATAAATTTTAAATTAATTGTAATAGGTGGTGTCATATACAAATTTGGCAATTTGTGACCCCTGCCTTTCCATAGTTATACCTCATGACATGGGTCAGAACTTTAATGCAATGTTGTGACATCTTCTAGAAAGATAGAAACTTATGAGTAACTAAAAGTCTATATCTGTGATTTAAGTTAAGAGCGATAGCCATATGCCAGAAACACATCAGAAAATGTTTATTACTACAAATGGATTTGATTGAGGAAGACTTGACAGACCTCCCAAAGTTGACATTATGATTAATGTGAAATATATATAAGAGATTGATATGCTTTGGCTCTGCGTCCCCACTCAAATGTCACCTTGAATTGTAGTAATTCCAATGTGTCATGGGAGGGACCTGGTGGGAGGTAAATGAATCGTGGGATTAGGTCTTTCTTATGCTGTTCTCATGATAGTGAGTAAGTCTCATGAAATCTGATGGTTTTATAAAGGGAAATTCACCTGCACATGCTCTCTTGCTTGCTGCCATGTAAGATGTGACTTTACTACTCAATTGCCTTCTGCCATGACTGCGAGGTCCCCCAAGGCATATGGAACTGTGAGTCAATTAAACCTCTTTTTATTTATAAGTTACTCAGTCTCAGATATATCTTTATTTGCAGCATGAGAACAGATTAATACAGAGATCTTATTTAAACTTAAATAATCTCTTTAGATGTTGAAAAATGAAGTGCTGCTTGGCTGTGGAGCAGATGGGAAACATGATAACTTTTCTGATAGTAACTATGATCATGCAAATCTAAGGATTAAGGTAGTAATCAGCATCACTGATTACTAAATTCTCAAAAAAAAAAGCATAAAACATTACTGATGAGTGTTTAGATATATCATACAAATTTGTCCTCCTAATTTCAATAATATTCATTGAAATTTTATTGAAATTAGGAGGACAAATTTGTATGATATATATCAGTGGTAATTTGACATGTTATGGTAAAAATATTACTTTTTTTATTCAACTTTCATCATTTTTGTATTACTTTTGCTGTGATAGTTAATTTTAGATGCCAACGTAACTGGATTAAGAGATACTTACGTTGTTAAAACATTATTTTGTGGGGATGGTTAACGTTGTTCGGTAGGTGTTTCATGTGTGAGCTCGTAGACTAAGTGGGGAAGACCCGGCTTCAATGTGCTCAAGCACCATCGAATCAACAAGCGGCCCAAATGGAACAAGAAGGCTCCCTCTGTCTCTCCTGCGGCTGGGATACCCTTTTACTTTTGCCCTTGGACATCAGAACTCTAGGTTCTCTGGCCTTTGGACTCTGGGAATTGCAGCAGTGGCTCCCCAGATTCTCAGGTCTTCTGCCTCTGACAGAGAATTACACCATGGGTGTCCCTAGTTCTGATGCTTTGGACTTGGACAGAGCTACACTTCTAGTTTTCCTGGTTAGTAAAGTTTCCTGGAACTTTTCAGCCTCTGTAATCTTCTGAGACAATTCCCCTAATAAATATCCTCTTATACATGTGTAGCTAGCTAGATAGATAGATGATGAAGATTTCATATTGGTTCTGTCTCTCTGGAAAGCCTCGACTAACATACTTGCCAAAGGACAAATTTTTATCTCACTCATCTGGCAAAATTGAAACTTGTATGAGCCCCAGCACATATCAAAAGCTGCTCTAGAGCCTGGCATTGTTAGATAATTTCACACAGCAGATCACACTGGTTTGACGGTAAGCAACTTAACATTATCCCACAATAGCCTCTATTCTCTTTCTTTATTAAATGTGCCATCACATTTTGCACAAATTTTTCTTTCAAATTCAACATTATCCTAAATTTTTGGTCTCCATTTTCACTTTTAGTGTTGATTTATTTTTATCTCACAAGGAAAACAATAAAATTTCAGTTGGGAGTTGCCTCAGTATCCTTTCAACTCGCCTCAAAACCTGTTTGCATTCATATACCTCCTTTGCATTTTACTTCAAATTAGAGTTCACTCAAATTTCCTTAGTTTTCACCTAATATGTTTTTTCAGTTCCAGGATCCCATCTGAGAAACCACATTACATTTAGTTACCACGACTCCTAAGCTCTTTTTGTTATGACAGTTTTTCAGACTGTCTTTTTTTCTTTTTCTGATGACTTTGACAGTATTGAGGAGTAAATGCCAGATATTATTGTAGAATATCCCTCAGTTGAGATTTGTCTTTTTCATTATTTGATTGGAATGATGAATGTGGAAAAGAAAATCCCAAAGTCAAAGTGCCATTTTTATCAGATCCTATCAAGGCACATATAATCTCACTGTCTATGTTAACTTTGAACAATGGACTGAGGTAGTATCTTCAGTTTCTTCCATGTAAAGTTACTCCTTTTCTTTTTATTTCTCCCATTCCACACTGTACTCCCTTTAAGAAAGGCATTATGCCTAGACCATTCTGAAAAAGAAGTAAAAAGAGTGTGAGTTATGTTCATCAATTGCCTTTTCTCTCTAATACTGACTGGATTAAGTCTCTCCCAACCACATATATTTATGCTAAAATCTCTCCCAACTACATATGATTGTTTATGTGTACATTTGTGTATACACACACACACACACACACACACACACACACACACTCCCATACAAATACACAGAAGTCTTTCTTTCAGCTATTTTTCTCTGTCCCTCTCTCTTCTATAGCCAAACTCCTTGACAGGTTTGCACAGACTCCTTTTGAACATGTTCAGGAGCAGTCATCCTCAGCAAAAGAAAAGCCTGTGTGAAATGAACCTTTAAATATTTTGGTTAGCTCTGAGAAATAAACCATATCTCATGTTGACAATTTTTCAAGATGCTGGTCATCTGTCTTCTACAACTGACACAATCTCCTTACCAAGAACACTGACCTCGAGTAATTTTTTCCATGCCAAGGAAGCTTTTGGTTCTTCTGTAAATGATTAGTGTGTAACATGTGGTGTAAACAGAGAGAGACAATTATATCTACAGATGTATCTTAAGAGAATATCAGTATATACTGATGTACAGCACTTCTGATACTCATACATGAAATAGAATATACATTTGAATTGAATAATTATAAGCCAAAAAAGACTGGCTAATTGCCAAATAAATTATACACTGTGAGTCCACTACTAAAAATGAAAAAGGGTGAGAGAAAATTTGCACAGCTAGAAGTACAGGTAAATTGACTTTTGAAGAAGGCAAGTGAAATGTAAGAGTTTAGCAGATGTGGTGTTCTGTGAAGTTTAAGGAACTATGACATTTCAAAATAAAATCCATATACAAAGTCAGAGCAAGACCCTCAGAATGACTAGATGAAAAGACAGAGTTTACTTTTGTTTTTATATATTTTGGAAAGTATGTAAATTTTGACAGCTCTGCAACTGAGTGTCAGATTGATAAGCTCAGAGGAAATTGTACTCAAGTAATTTAGACATATTCTATGTTATCAGCATTCTAATCGCTTCCAAATAGAATATTATTCTAACATTTTAGATTTTGACAATCAAAAACCTTTCCCACTGTGTGCATACAAAAATTTAAAATAGCTTAGAACATGAAAATCAATGAATACAACGTTGTTAAATTTAAATAAAATATTCAGAATATGGTTTCTTTCATAGAACTTTTGATACAAATAGAAAAATGTGAGATGAGGCTCCAGGAATTTGAAAGACTGGTCATCAATCTTTCAAATCCTTTACATATTTTTTCCTCCACAGTACTGTGAAATGAATATGCTTTTAGTGATCTACTAAAAATATACACATATTATATATAAGTACATATACACACATATATAGAAATATGTGAGATACACAAAATGCATATATTTATAGGTTGCTTTATTATTTTATTTATTTTTCTAATTCAATGCAGACCCTCTCTTTGCCCTTTCATATGTTTAAATATCTCACTCCTCTACTGTATTTAAAAACTAAATATTATATTCAACTTTCCCTCAGTTTTATTATATTACTGCAGAACACATGTAAAACCAAATATTTTTGTACATTTTTGAATTGTATATAAACTTTACTAGTCTGGATATATGTTTCTATTACCAGGTCATTTCATTTAGAAGGATGTTACGGAGTTTCTTCCCAGTTTGAGCATGTGCTTGAAGTTCATTTCCTCTGCTTCCTATTATTCTTACATGTGAATATGTTAAAATTGATTTATCAATTGACTTCTGGTAGGCACTTGGCTGTTTCCAAGTTTCAATGTTACAAAGCATGTTGCTGTGCATTTTGTTGAGTAAGTGTGTGTCTCCTGGTAAACCAGTAATAACGAGGGCTATCTCTAGAAGTTGAATTCCTAGTAACATAATTTATGAATATGTTTAGCATGAAATGATAAGGCCAAACATTTCCAATAATGTTGCATCAGCTTATAGTCCTTCTAAGGATAGATATGATTTTCCACTATTAAATACTATTACCAATCCTTCAGTAGCATATTTGAATTTTTCTGATAAGTAATATTATTGAGCTTTTATTTATATTTATAGTGGACATTTCTGTTTCTTCTGTAAAATTACTGTTCATGTCTTTAGATTGTTTTTCTCTTTAGTAGAATGGATAAGTGGATTATCATGGTAGAAGCAGATTTTATTTGTTAGAACATTTTCTGAAATTTTACTTAATTTCCTCTACTGAGTTAATATTTATGCCTGTTTTAAAAATACTTCATTGATGTCCATAGGACTACAATATTTTTCACATATTTATAATGCTATCCATCTATAATCAAATACTATGATATGCCTTAAGACACTCATATATTATCAAATCTTCCCTGTTATATCACATGCCAGTGTTATGAATTTCAATTCCGCATATACTATAAACACATGGTACACTATTAATATTTTGTTAAGCTGTTACTTTTAAAGTAATTGCAATTTTTTACTATTCATTTATTCTATTTACAGTATTCTTCATTTCTTTGCATGGATCCTGTATTTTTTTATTGCATTTTAGGTTTTGGGGTGTATGTGAAGAACATGCAAGATTGTTGCATAGGTACACACATGGCAGTGTGATTTGCTGCCTTCCTCCCTTTCACCTATATCTGGCATTTCTCCCCATGCTGTCTCTCCCCATCTCCCCACACCCTGTCCCTCCCCATCTCCCCACA
The DNA here is from genome assembly GCF_048565385.1 of Saimiri boliviensis. Lineage (NCBI taxonomy): Eukaryota > Metazoa > Chordata > Mammalia > Primates > Cebidae > Saimiri > Saimiri boliviensis. Next base: position 31,627,660 of record NC_133458.1, read on the forward strand.
CCCTGTCCCTCCCCCATTTCCCCCCAACAGACCCTAGTCTGTAGTGCTCCCCTCTCTGTGTCCATGTGCTCTCATTATTCAACACCCGCCTATGAGTGAGAACATGTGGTGTTTGATATTCTGCTCTTTTTACTGAGAATGATGGTTTCCAGGTTCTTCCATGTACCTACAAAGGACACAAACTCATCGTTTTTGATGGTTGCATAATATTCCATGGTGTATATTTACCACATTTTCCCTGTCCAGTCTATCATTTATGGGCACTTGGGTTGGTTCCAGGTCTTTGCTATTGTAAATGGTGCTGCAATGAACATTCATGTGCATGTGTCCTTACAGTAGAATGACTTATAATCCTTTGGATATGTACCCAGTAATGGGATTTCTGGGTCAAATGGAATTTCTATTTCTAAGTCCTTAAGGAATCACCACACTGTCTTCCACAATGGTTGCACTAATTTACACTCCCACCAACAGTGTAAGAGTGTTCCTATTTCTCCACATCCTCTCCAGCATCTGTTGTCTCCAGATTTTTTAATGATTGCCATTCTAACTGGTGTGAGATGCTATCTCAATGTAGTTTTGATTTGCATTTCTCTAATGATCAGTGATGATGAGCATTTTTTCATATGTTTGTTGGCCTCATGTATGTCTTCTTTTGTAAAGTATCTGTTCATATCCTTCACCCACTTTTGAATGGGCTTGTTTGTTTTTTTTCTTGTAGATCTGTTTTAGTTCTTTGTAAATTCTGGATATCAGCCCCTTATCAGATGGGTAGACTGTCAAAATTTTTTTCCCATTCTGTTGGTTGCCAATTCACTCTAACGACTGTTCTTAAACTTCATATGCAACCAAAAGAGAGCCTGCATAGCCAAGTCAATCCTGAGCAAAAAGAACAAAGCAGGAGGCATCACACTACCGGACTTCAAACTATACTACAAGGCTACAGTAATCAAAACAGCATGTTATTGGTACCAAAACAGAGATCTAGACCAATGGAACAGGACAGAGGCCTCAGAGGAAACACAACATATCTACAACCATCCAATCTTTGATAAACCTGAAAAAAACAAGCAATGGGGAAAGGATTCCCTGTTTAATAAATGGTGTTGGGAAAAGTGGCTAGCCATGTGCAGAAAGCAGAAACTGGATTCCTTCCTGACACCTTACACTAAAATTAACTCCAGATGGATTAAAGACTTAAACATAAGACCTAACACCATAAAAACCCTAGAAGAAAATCTAGGCAAAACCATTCAGGACATAGGCGTAGGCAAGGACTTCATGACCAAGACACCAAAAGCATTGGCAACAAAAGCCAAAATAGAAAAATGGGACTTAATCAAACTCCATAGCTTCTGCAAGGATGCCATATTTTGGTCATTGCTTTGTCTTCTTACTTACATGGAATTTGATAAAAACTCAACAGTAATTACTATTCTTATTCCTGTGTCTGCTCTTTGGTGTCTGTTTTCCTCTGGCTGCCTTCATGTTTTTCTCTTTGTCTTTGATTTTAACAACTTAAATATGACAGGCCAAGATGTATTTTCATTGGGTATTTACCTTGCTTAATTTCTTGTCTTCACAGACCTGTGGCTTGGTGCCTATCACTAATTTTAGAAAATTCTCAGCCATTACTTATTTCTATTTATCTAGCTCCCTTCCTCTGAGATTACAGTTATGTACATGTAAGACTATTGGATTTTGTCCTAACATTCTTTGATTCTCTGATTTTATTTTCACTCTTCTCTTTTCATTTCAGTTTGAAAATTTCTATTGCTGATCTTCAGGTTCACTGATTTTTTTTTTTCTCAGCTGTGTTAATTCTACTTATGAGCCAGTCAAAAACATTATTTATTTCTTTTGATGTACTTTTTAAAAATTTTTTATTTATTTATTTATTTATTTATTTTTGAGACGGAGTTTCTCTCTTGTTACCCAGGCTGGAGTGCAATGGCGTGATCTCGGCTCACTGCAACCTCCGCCTCCTGGGTTCAGACAATTCTCCTGTCTCAGCCTCCTGAGTAGCTGGGATTACAGGCACGCACCACCATGCCCAGCTAACTTTTTGTATTTTTAGTAGAGACGGGGTTTCACCTTGTTGACCAGGATGGTCTCGATCTCTTGACCTCGTGATCCACTCACCTCTGCCTCCCAAAGTGCTGGGATTACAGGCTTGAACCACCGTGCCTGGCCCTTTCTTTTGACTTTTAATTCAATCTTCCTTCTGTCATTTCTATGTAATTTTTTTCTTAAAACTCCTGAATATTGGCTGAAATAGTGTACCTGATCTTTTATAAAGTCTCTGCTTCCATTTGAGTCTTTAACATATTAGTCAGAGTTATTTTAAAATTAAAAGCCTTTTTGACAGGTCCATCCTACTATATCTCAAGTACATTTTGATATGGAAACAATCTAAATGTCAATTGAGAGATAAATGTATAAAGAAAGCATGATACATATATCACATAAAATATATATGATCTATATATGTATATAGAGTTATATAGAGTACACATGTTTTGGAGAAATAGATGATCTATATACATAGAGAACTGTGCATATAAATCATATATAATATACATCTATATAAATAATGCATATAAATCATATATATGATATATGATTATATATCATGTTATATATGATATAATATTGTATATATAATATGTATTGTCTATATAGTAATATATAATACATATTATTATATAATATGTCATATAACTTACAAGGTAAATATATTTTATATATACACACAATAAAATATGATTCAGCCTTAAAATGAAAGAAATGCTCCATATATGTTGATATGAATGAACTAGAAGACATTATGCTAACTGAAATAAGCCAGGCACAGAAAGATAAATATTACAGATGCTTTAGTTCTTTAAGCCTTTTCTACAAATTGCTTTCAGTTTGCATAACATATGCATGGCTCTGGAGTCAGCCAGTTCAATTAAGAATACTTTCTTGATCCTGCTTTTGCTTTTGCTTATGAATAGTTTAAATTTAGATCTCTGTCTCCTTTTCCTCAGCATATTCCTCCTCCTAATTGTCTCCCTGCTATTCCTACTCCTACTCCATTGATTTCTTGTTTTCCCTCTGTCTTATTCCTCCTTTTTAAATTTTCACTCTTCTTTCTTCTCATTTGCTTTATTTTTTCAAAATATTATTCATAATGAAAAATTATCAGTGCAATATATTTGAAATATTAGTGCATTAAATGAAATCATTCAACCCAGTAAGGAAAAGTAAAATAGTCACTTCTAGTCTTATTTGTTTATTCTAAAACATACTTCGTAAGAAAATGTTTACCCATACAAAATCATCATAATGAATTCACAATTATTTTACTCTTTCCTAACTCATAACTCATTTTTAGTGTTAAATGATCACTTTTATGTCACTTTATATTGAATTTTGTCGACATTTGTTCCCACAAAGAGTGTCGTTTTTAAATTTTTTATTTCCATAGGTTTTTGGAGAACAAGTGGTATTTGGTCACATGAGAAAGTTCTTTAGTGGTTATTTGTGAGATTTTGGTGCACACATCACACTAGCAGTATACACTGAACTCTGTTTGTAGTCTTTTGTCCCTCATCCCATCAACAATGTGAAAGCAGCCTTCATGCCCACAAAGCGTTTTAATAATTATGTTTATTTTTTCTTTATAGCTCACTTGTATTTCCATCACTTTTTCTCTGACAAAAAACAAACTACCCTAAAAACACTTTCAAAAATACCTCAGCCATTATATTCACACCATTCTTTATAGCTAAAGTTGATTTGTAATGCTTTTTCATACATTTGTTAAAATCATTTTCCATTAAGTTTCCAAAGCCTTACTTTATGTTTTTAAAATTACATTTGGACATTTTCCTCCCTGTAGCTGACCACCAACATTGGAGACCTGACTGCAGCAGAGTATTATTTTCAATAGTACTGAGTGATCATATGGAAAATGTGGGTTAAAGCAATATTTCTGACAGTGAACTGTGATTATCTGTGGATTGTCTGAGTGTATGAGATAGATTGTCTAAGCTTTTTCTATTACAGTACCTAAGTCTCAGACTTTCATCTTAGATATCTGAAGTACGGAATTGCTACTGATCACATTACTCAAAAGGAAAAAAACATATTTTCCCCACGGAAGTCAAAATATTATTAGAGTCACCTACATTAATACATATGATTGCTTTTCTCCTTACTCTCAAGAGACTAGGCAAAAGAAATACTTTCTTAATGCCAGTGTGCCATACATTCAGATTTAAAGGCTTTGTTTATTTGTTGCTGTGTATAACAACACAAGATAAATCTGTAACAAATTAAACCTATTAAGAATTAATTTATTAAAGTTACAGCTTTAATTTTTATTATAAAATGAAAACTTTACCCTTATGAATATAATGCTTGTATTCAGAGACAGTAAAAGCACTCCCAAAATGGCAAATTTTATATTCCTAAAACCACTGCAAGTTTATTTCTAGTTTAATGTCTTAGAAAAAAAAAAATCCTAATTTGGAAATACACTTTGGGGATTTGGTGATGCATCTGCAATTTTCAGAAGACATGAATAGATGAATTCTAATTTTGAAACACTGTAATCCTATATGAAATTACAGTTCTTTAGTCAAAGTAATCCTGCTTGATAAAAGTTTAAAACATATGTCAACATTTCTAATACACTTAAAATATGTAGGCGTATACATATGCACACATATGTAATTGTGAAAAAATTCAACTAGGCCTGTGGAGAAAATATAGAAATTAAAATGAATAATATTAAAACATGTACTTCAAAGATAAATTAATGATATGAAATCTAGTAATAAAAACAATCAACAGCAAAAAACATGTTCTTTCACGTGACTATTGACATGCATCTTAAAAAATGTACCTCACAAAAATATTAAAATGTATTATATTTGTTAAATATTAAACAATATGAGATTTTGTAAAACTATATATCATATGTTCCCCATATATATAATATATATTTTATATATTGTATATCAATTAAAGTGTATATATATATTTAAATCAATCATTCAGCAACATTTCTGATTTTTTTTCAAAATTAGATTCACATATATAATGATGTTCTCTTAATAGATTTAGGATCTTTTGGGTGAGGAAGAACATACAGTTTAAAACACTAATACCTATAAATAAATCACATTATTGCCTTTCAAATCAAATATTCTTATTATGAACTAGTTTATGAATATGAATTTATTTTTAAAAATTGTAATTCATAGCTGCATATGAGGAGACTGTTCATTTTCTACTTAAAAATTTATGTTTTTAAGGGCATGTACTAGCCACATAATGTCTACAATTGTCATGTGTACAAAACTACTCCAAATCTCAGTGATTTACAATTGTGTGGCTTCCAAGACTGCACATGGCTGGAGTAGCTGGGTCAGCCCGTGGCTCATCTTGGCTGCAGGCTTTCAGTCTGGGTTCAAATGTTTCCCCATTCTCATTGGAGCAGCAGATAATTAAAGCAGGTCTTTTTCATTGCATATCACAAGAGTGCAAGTAGATAAGTGGAACCATGCAAAAACTCTTAACATCTTGGCCAAATTGGCAAAGTGTCACTTCTGTCCATTTCCCACAGAGAAAATAAAACTATCACAAAGTGGAGGACTTCTGCACACAGCAGATCAGGGAGATGACATACAGAGACATATTTCTTGACAGAGGCATAATTACTACCAAATGTCATGCTTATCTTTTTTTAAGTAATGATTTTGTTATTGATAGCAAATGCATAATAAGTAGGAAAAGATTAACTATGTGAGTAAGAAATAGTGTTCAAGTTGAGAACACAATGTTTAAGAGAAAATTATTTCTGGAGCATTACATTCTACAAAATCAGATCTTTTGCAGTAGCATTCAATGGCTTTGGTTGTTACTATTAATATTTTTTTCTCTGAAAAATGACTATTAATATTAACATATATATCATCTATGAATCAGGAAAAGGATAAAGAAAATGGGAGAAAAATAAAAGTCAAATGAAAAAGCATTATATGGCTTTCTGGAGAACAATCAAAATATAATTTGTATCATTTATCATAACCTTTCTGATTTTGTACGTGTTTGCAATCTGTAAGAAGAAATTTCCTTATATTTAGCTGGCATTGTCTGATAAATGGGAAACTCCTCGTAACAGAAACTTCAGAAAGTTTTGATCTGCCAAAACATGTACAAAATATGTATGACAACAGAAGGTCTAGTGTAAAATTAAGTGGCAAGAATACAACATTTTGGATTTGACTCCTCTGGGATTCGGTGCAGCTAAAAAGCAGAAATACTGCCATTGAGTAGGTCTGTAAAGTTCTGGTTTGCCAAAAGTTTCATTACTGAGTTAACTGATGTAGAAAAACATGACAGTAGAATGGAAGGAAAAAAAAAATGGAAGGATAAGTATGTATACTGATCAACTATATTAATACTCAACTACTGCTGACTTATGCTATTTGAACTAGCATGTATAACAAGTCACGATTGTAATCTTTCTGATGCTCTTAATTTTAAAAGGAAAAAAGTCTATAAGGTATATTATTTGGTTGATGGCCAATTGCAGGTTTCACATATGCATTAAGTGATTTAAAAAGAAAAAGTGAAAACCTTTGCTGCCTTGCACTATCTTTTATTTTTTTCTTTTGGATCATCAGTCAACACCCTGCCAAGGATTAAATCTTAGATTTGGAGGCCCATTATAGAAACCTCACCTTTGAGGAAATAATTCCAGCTGTAGATCACAGACAATCAGCTCATGAAACTGGAATTGCACAGAAAGTTATACTCTAGGGTATAATTTACATGCTGAAGAGAACATGTGCTTCAATTGATGCTATAACTCTAAATGTTTTTCAAAAGAATTACAAATGGTGATCCAAGTGGCAGATGTACCATTTTGACTATTGACTGGCCATAACGAATTTTCTTATGAAGGGAAAAATTATCTTTCCTATAAAATAAAGAATAAATATGATAAAGATGAATGACCAATGGGATATTAGTGTACAAGTATAACATCTTAAATATTCAATTCAATCAATCCCATTTCAATCAATTCAATATATTTTTAAATGACTACTGTATGCCTTACAGTTTGTTCAGTTCAAAAGCCTTAACACAGCTTTCTAGTCCATAATAAATTATGCCTGGGTTAATGTAAGAATTACATTCTTAATGAATTTGAGGTTGCTTCTAGTATCTGATTACCATGCTTCAAATGTTAGTGATTTGATAAACTTATGTCACCTAATAAATATCTATATAGTATTTGATATATCTTTGGTCATCGTTTTTACTTATAGATAATCTCCTTAGCTTTTAAAGCTTTCTTGAAAGCTAACCAGCTTTTGATTTACCCACTACAGAGTATAGTCTGGGGTAAAATACATTTATAATAAACTATGCATATTCAAAAAATGAGTTTGGGTAACAGAATAAAAGTATATGGTTAAAAACATGAATTTCCTTTATTGGGAAAATTCCATAAATTTATATTTCAACTGTACAATATTTAATAGCAAATTCCCAATTTTGCAATATTATTGTTTGAATTTTATTTACTAATTTGTAAATAGCACAATTCCTGCTGTTCCATAGTCAGCAGTTGATCTGTGTCATACTTTGATATGCATCGTCATAGTATGATATGTGCATCACCTTAATAACTAAATTTAAAATTTTGGTTTTACAAATTCTAATTTGATTTAAGAAAGACAAAGAACTCTCTCTTCATCACTGAAAGGACATTTTCCTTTTTGTAATGCTAAGTCAGGTTGTGGCACACCAAGCACTTATTGACATGAGACTGGATAATTATTTGTTATGGAAGTTATCCTATGTACTATAGCAGGCTTAGTAGCAGGCCTGGCCTTCACCCTTCAGATGGCAGTAGTTATCCCCACACCTCAGCCCATAGTTATTGACAAATAAAAAATTCCTCTGACAAAACTGAAATATCTTCTGAGGACATAAATCTGTCCCAAGTCAAGACCGACTTTGGTAAATGAAAACACTGCATTGAGGAGACGTTTAATCAGTATTTGTTAGTAGGCTTTTTATGAATACTGATTGAGTAAATTTTACTGAACATTAAATGGCTTATACTAAATGGCTTGTATCTAGTTACTAAATTTAAGTGATTATTTAATTTACATATGAATTATGTTTGTACTCTATCTTTGACCTATGGATTCTGAGAAAAACATCCAGATGTCAGATTTACCTTTATATTGGCTGCTAAATATTACTGAAGGGTTAACAAGGCATGTGTGTGGGCAGATTAATAGTTTAGATTTATGTTATAAACATTTGGTGAACCTTATATTTTATTAATATTAGTTTTCCAAACAAGAATAAGAGTTCTATATTTGAAAAATCATAAATATTTATATATAAACTTTAAATAAATATGAATGATAATATTATTTCCTATTAACGTTTAGGTGTAAGTCATTTGTACATAGAGTTATTTGGAAAGCATTTACATATAGTAGTAAGAAATAACATTAATCAACATTGAAAAATGCCTGATTCTGTTTATGGCAAAGTTTTAATATAGAGGCAGAATGCATTGTTTTATATCCTTTTTCAAAATTCTACCTGAGTTTCTCAAAGCAAGATCACCTGAATGACCAATATTTGGAGAATAACTTCCTTTTATCTCTTTTGTCTGTGTTGTGAAGAGACGGCTTCTAATTAACCTTGTGTCCATCACCAATCTCACAGTACTTACACACCCAAGAAGCAAACTTTTGACAAAGTCGTCTTCAAAGATAAAGATATACAAAGTTTAAATATGAAAACATAAGACAAAGCCATAATAAACAGTAGTATTAATTATGTGAACTTCAAAGATAGGCTGAAAGCTGGACTTCTTGCACCCAACAGCCATGTTGTGAATGAATGCAAAATAAAAATTATTGAAGAAAATAGAAAGTGCTACTTCAGGGAGCACACCAGTGATAAGAAAGACAAACAACCTTATTGCCAATATGGAGAAAGTCGGAGTGGTCTGGGTAGAAGATCAAACCAGCCACAACACTCCTTTAAGTCAAACCCTAATCCAGAGCAAAGTTCTAGCTGTCTTCAATTCTGTGAAGGCTCAGAGAGGTGAGAAAGCTACAGAGTCAAACTGTGAAGCTAGCAGAGGTTGGTGAATGAGGTTTAAAATAAGAAGCCTTTGTAACATAAATGTGCAAGGTGAAGTAGCAAGTGCTGATGTAGAAGCTGCAGAAAGTTATCCAGAAGATCTAACTAAGATAATGGATGAAGATGGCTACACAAAACAATAGGTTTTTAATACAAACAACACAGCCTTCTTTTGTAAGAATATCCTAGGAAGTACCTTCATAGCTAGAGAGGAGAAGTCAATACCTGGCTTCAAAGAAAAGGCTGACTCTCTTTTTAACAGGCTAACACAAGGTGACTTTAAGTTGAAGTGAATGCTCATTACAATTCAAAAAATTCTACGGCCTTTAAGAATTATTCTAAATCTACTCTCTGTGCTCTGTAAATGAAAAAACGAGGCCTGAATGACAGCATATATACTTGTAGTATGATTTACTGAATATTTTAAGCCCACTACTGAGATCTACTGATCAGAAAAATATATACGTTTTTTTCAAAATACTAGTGCTCATTGGCAATGCACTTGTCACACAAGAGTTGTGAGAGATGTACAAGGAGACGAATGTTGTTTTAGGCCTGCGAAGGCAATGTCCATTCTGCAGCCCATGGATCAAGGAGTAATTTTGAATTTCAAGTGTTATTACTTGAGAAATACATTTTGTAATGCTACAGCTGCCTTAGATAGTGACTCTTCAGGATGGTCCTGGGCAAACTGAATTGAAAACCTTCTAGATAAGATTCACAAGTTTAGATGCCATCAAGAACATTTTTGATTCAAGAGTTGAGGTTAAATAATCCACATTAACAAAAGTGAAGTTGATTCCAATGTCCATCTGGAGAAAGTTGATTCCAACTCTCGTGGTTGACTTTGAGTTTCAATACTTCAGTGAAGAAATTAACTATAGCTCTATGAAAATAGTAAGAAAAATAAAATTAAAAGTTGGAGCCTAATAATGTTACTAATTTGCTGCAATCTCATGATAAAACTTGAATGGATGAGGAGTTGCTTCTTATGAATAAGCAAGGAAAGTGGTTTCTTCAGATGGAATCTACTCCCGGTGAAGACAAAGTGAACACTGTTGAAATGATAAGAAAGGATATAAAATATTTATATAACAGAGTTGATAAAGCAGCGGAAGGTGGCAGGGTTTGAGAGAATTGATCTCAATTTTGAAAGAAGTTCTGCTGTGGGTGAAATGCTACCAAAGAGCATTGGATGCTACAGATAAATCTTTTCTGATTGATGTGACAAACGTTTTCTTATTTTAAGAAACTGCCACAACCATCTGCAACCACCACCCTGATCAGTCAGCAAGCATCGATATTAAGATAAGGCCGTCCCCTAGCAAGAATGATTATGACTTACTGAAGGCTAAGATGATTATTAGCATTTTTTTTAGCAATAAAGTATTTTTTTAGTTAAGTATGTAAGTTGTTCTTTTTAAACATTTTACACTTGCATGCTAAATAAACTACAGTACTGAATAAACTACAGTATAGTACAATCATAACTTTTATATGCGTTTGAAAACCAAAAGAATTATGTAACTCTCTTTATTGCAATGTTAGCTTTATCATGGTGGTTTGGAACTAAACCACAATATCTTCAAAGTATATCTATTTCCTTTTGGTTTACTACTTGGTTTCATTGCTAAAATAATTGCTTAAGTAGTCACTTCACTTTTACCAAATATAGTATGTCAAAAATATTTACCTAAAAGCTACTAAAAATCATCTAGTCTGATCTCTCATTTTATATAGGGGAAACCCTTGTTCACAGAAGTTAATTGATTAACAGGAAACTACTGTTAGCTAATGTTTGGTATAGAAACCTAGACTCCTAAAAATAACTTTGTTGATCTTTGCAATAGCATACTTTAAGAATCTGACATAGTAGCTAGGGGACCAGTTAATGACCAAAGATAATTTTAACTGTGCTCAAATCAGACACTGATAATAATCTATAATATAGGCAAATGAATGTATTGAACAACTGTCCTCAATGCCCTATAGAGAACAACAACAACAAAAGTGATATGTCAATTCCCTCAAAATTTCTAATAAAGCTAGTAAAATAAATATCTAGAATAAGAGTCAAGTAAGTACCCTAATACAGGTACAAAGTACAAGGTATACTTGTTTCAGGAGGAAAAAAAAAGAAAAAAGAGCCATGTTCTGCTAATAGAATGAGATCAGTGACACAACCTAAAATGTCAGGAGGAATTTTCAAAAGTAAAATGGTGGTTGTGAAACAGGGGAATTTAGTTGAAGAAAACTATTAAAATACATGATTATTTGTAAATTTTTCTATGGTCACATAAATTTATTTCAGAAAATAAATATTCAAGTGTCGTAAACTCTATGTTTAGGATCTAGGAAAGAAATGGAATCTGAAATTAGCATTTTCTAACAATACTTTAAAACAATAGCTACAATTTTATGGGAACTTACCATGGGGCAGATATTTTTCAAAGTTTATTGGTATGTAACACACCACCTACCGACAACAACAAAATCCCCTGGTTCTATGGTTCTATGAGCTGACTAGGCCCGGCTGGGTGAATCTCCTGCTTCCTGTTGCACCACCTGTGACTACAGTCCTGTGGATGCTCAACTTGCCTGCAGTATCCAACATGACTTTCTCACACAGCTTATCTTTGGTGCTATTGTCCCGGAGCTCACATAGAGTCCCGGCCCAGGACACTTTAACTTTCCTCCATGGAACCTCTACTCTTAACTTGGGCTTCTGATAGCAGGGAGATACATTCTAAGGAGAAACAACTCAAGCATATAAATGTGGAAGCAGAAAATCTTTTAAAGGCTAAGTTCAGAAGTAACACAGTATCGCTTTCACCACATTCTACAGGTTAAGGCAATTTCACAACAGTGCAGATTGAAAGGAGAGAAACTGGCTTGACCCTTTAATTTAAGGAGGGGTAAAAGATGTGCAGCCATCTTAAGCCAACAATCTTTTATAAACTCAATCAATCTAACAAAAGCTCTGGAAAATTAATAAGAAACTTGAAGCACAGAGAGGTTAATAGGTCAATTTTCAAAGTAATTATAACAAGGACTTGGCAGAAAAAGTACTTAGATATCCCTTTTAGAAATGGCACATTCATCACAGAGACTATTTACCTGTATCTAAATTAAGCTTAATATTTCAAAAGAAACAGAAAGAATTGTAAACATACTCTTTCAAGAAAGCATATTTAGTCTAGGTTTAGGTATCCTTTTTCTTTGCCTCTCTTTCTTTCTTTCCACCACTCCTCTATTCTTCTCTTCCTACTCTCTCTTCTATTCTTTTAAATTAAAACACAATTACAAGTACAGAGCTTAAGACTCAATGTGAGGATATCAAATATATTGTGAATACATACTGTGTAGTAGGTCCAGTATTCACAAAATTTTGGGGAAGTCTAACATCTCTGAAAATGATGCAGCTCTTTCAGTAACTTACTTAAAATAGCAAACTTATTGAAGAAAGCAAAATAATAGCAAAAAATGTATAATTTACATATGTATATATGTAATATGTATACTATACATGTAGATACAAAAATCTAATCTAAATATACATACTGTAATAGAGTTAATAAAGATTTTTTTCTGTATAATAAACAATAATATTAATTAAATTTACATTTTAAGTCTTTTTTACAAAGAAGTGACACATATAATGTGTTTGGATAACCTTCAAAATAAGAAATAAATAATTTAACTTGGGTCCAATATATCACTGGATTAATAGTAAGATTTTGTCATTTGATTGCTCAGTCAGGCAAATATCCATCATTATTTGGCTCTGATTTGGAACAAAGTGTTTAAATTCTCCATCCTTCAGTTTTTACTCACCTGTTAAAAAGGGAACTTAAAATAATTACTTCATAGAGCTGTGGTGAGGTTTCAATGTGATAGTCTGTCTATCAGAATAATTACTGACATCTGTAATTGTTAGATAAGTGCTGGCTATAATTATTAATATTAGCTAGTTTAAATACCATGCAGTCTAATTTCTACTGTATCATCATTACTGCAGACCATTTGTTTTTATTCATTCTTGTGGATATCCTAACATATACAACTCAAATTACATATTAATTTCTTAGGGCTGCTATTACAAAATGCAACAGACTGAATAGCTTGACGATAGAAATTAACTTTCTCACAATCCTGGTGGCTTGAAGTCTAAGATCAAGATATTAGAAGGAGGGGGCTGAGGCAGAGCAAGAGGGTAGAATAGATGGCGCCATTATTACCCCCTACCCCACCAGGACATCAATTGAACAACTACCTACAAAGAAAAAAAAAAACCTTTATAAAAATCCAAAACAGGTGATCCCTTTTAGTTTCTGATTTTATCTTCATATCATTGAAAGAAGCACTGAAGAGATAGAAAAACAGATGGGAATCACTGATACAACCTCTCCTCCACCCCTGGCAGCAATTAGCTGCCTAGTGCAGAGAGCATCTTTGGGTACTGGGGGGATGGAAAACACAGCCACTGTGAGGAATTGAACTCAGTGGTGTCCTATTAGAGCTGAATGGAAAATCAAACTAAACTCAGTCGATACCCACTCATGGAAGGAACATTTAAACCAGCCTTAACCATAGAGGAATCACTGATCCCAATAGTCAGAACTTGAATTCCGGATACCTCACCACCAAGGGCTAAACTGTTCTGGGTCTCTCAGCAAACCTGAAAGGCAGTCTAGACCATAAGGACTGCAACTCTTAGGCAAATCCTAGTGCTGAACGGGGCCCAGAGACAGTAGAAGGGAAGGTATATAACCCACCAACACACTAGCTGGGGCAGCTAAGGGAGTGCTGGTATCATCCCTCTTGTCACCCAGGCTACACAGCTCCAAAATAGCTACGAGAGTAACCTCTGGTCATCCTCACTGCTACATTCTCACCAGTGCCATGACAGTTCACAAATGACATCGCAATGTCAGGAAGTTACCTTATAGGATCTAAAAAGGAGAGGCATGAATAACGCATCCCTTATTAAGCTTATCATTAAGAAATAACCATAAAATGGAAAACCAGCAGCCCTTAGGGCTGCTCTGTCTATGGAATAGCCATTCTTTTATTCCTTTATTTTCTTAATAAACTTGCTTTCACTGGTTTCGCCACCTGCAAATTATAGAGCCCCAGGGCCTTCAGCAAATATACGTAGTGGCAGGGAGTGGTTATAGCATGCCTTGGACAAGATCTTAGTTCTCAGCTGGCTTCAGTTCTGACCCAGAACAGTAATAGTCATGGCCACAGTGGCACCTATATAACTGCATCCCCAGCTTTAGGTGGTTCAGAACAAAGAGAGAGGGACTCCATGTTTTGGGGAGACAGTAAGGGAAGAAAACAAGAGTCTCTGTTCGATAATCCAGAGAATTATCCTGAATATTTTCCAAGACCTTCAAGGAAGTACCTCAATGAGTCTGCAAAAATCACAACATTGTTTGGCTTAGGTTGTCCCCTAAAATAGACACAGCTTAGATCACAACACCCAGAATTTTTTTGAACTATCTGGAAATGATTCTCAAGAAGGATGGGTACAAACAAAAGCCAAACGGTGGAGGCTACCATAAATACCTAACCCTTCAGTGCCCAGACACCAAAGAACATCTGTTAGCATCAACACCACCCAGGAAAACGTGACCTTGGCAGCTGAAGTAAATAAAGCGCCAGGAATCAGTCCTGGACAAGCAGATATATGTGACCTTTCAGAGAGAAAATACAAAATAGCTGGGTAGATGAACCTTAAAGTAATTCAAGATAACACACAGAAGGAATTCTCAATTCCATCAGATAAATTTAATACATAGATTGAAACAACTAAAATAGTCAAGCAGAATTTCTGAAGCTGAAAAGTGCAACTGACATACAGAAGAATGCATCAGAGTCATTCAATATCAGAATTTATTAAGCAGAAGAAAGAAGTAGTGAGCTTGAAGACAGGCTATTTGAAAATACAGTCAGACAAAAGAAAAAAAAAATGAAGCTTGCATACAGGAACTAGGAAACAGCCTCAAAAGAGCAAATCTAAGAGTTACTGGCCTCAAAGAGAAGGTAAAGAATGATAGAGGGATAGAAAACTTATTCAAAGAGATACTAACATAGAACCTCTCAAACCTAGAGAAAGATATCAATATCCAAGTACAAGAAGGTTCAAAAACACCAAACAGATTTAAGTGAAAAAAGACTACCTCATAGCAGTTAATAATCAAATTCCCAAAAATCAAAGATAAAGAAAGGATTCTAAAAGTAACAGCAGAAAAGAAATGAATAAAATACAATGGAGCTCTAATATATGTGGCAGCAAACTTTTCAGTGAAAGCCTTCCAAGCCAGAAGAGAGTGAAATGAGATATTTAAAGTGTTGAAGGGAAAAAAAATTACCCTAGTATATCCAGGAAAAATATCTAACAAACAAGAAGGAGAATTAAAGACATTCTCAGATAAATAAGAGCTAAAAGATTTCATCAATAAGGGACCTGTTTCACAAGAAATGCTGAAGAGAGTACCTTAATCAGAAAGAAAAGGATGTTAATGAGAAATAAGTAATCATCTGAAGGTATAAAATTCACTGGGAATTGTAAATAAACAGAAAAACACAGAATGTTATAACACTGTAAATGTAGTGTGTAAATTACTCTTATCCTAAGTAGAAAGACTAAATGATAAACCAATCGAAAATGATAACTACAACCATTTTTCAAGACATACACAGTACAATAAGATATACGCAAACAGAAAAGTTAAAAAGCAGGGGAGCAAAGTTAATGTGTAGGGTTTTTATTAGTTTTCTTTTTGCTTGTTTCCTTATACAAACAGTGTTAAGTTTTTATCAGGTTAAAATAATGAGTTATAAGATAGTATTTGCAAGCCTCCTGGTACCCTCAAACCATAAAAACCTACAATAGATACACAAACGGTAAAATGCAAGAAACAAAATTATATCACAAGAGAAAATGACCATCACTAAAAAAGACAGGAAGCAAAGAAGAATAGAAAAGAAGACAACAAAACAATCAGGAAACAAATAAAATGTCAGGAGTAAGTCCTTATCAGTAATATCACTGAATGTAAGTGGACTAAATCCTCCCATCAAAAGGGATAAAACAGCTGAATGGATTAAAAAAACAAGATTCACTGATCTGTTGCCTACAAGACATATACTTTATCTATAAAGACACACACAGGCTAAAAATAAAGGAATGGAAAAATATATTTTATGCCAATTAAACCAAACAAGGAGTATTAAGACATCTCATGCCAATGAAAACTGAACCAAAGCAGGAGTAGCTATAGTCATATCAGATAAAATGGATTTCAAGACAAAAACTATAAGAAGAGAAAAAGTAGGTCACTATATAATGATAAGAGGCTCAATTTAGCAAGAGGATATATATGCATTTAACATTGGAGCACCCGGATACAGAAATTAATACTGTGAGAGCTAAAGAGAAAGATAAGCCTCCATTAAAATGAAAATTTTTGAATTTTAGCACCCCACTTTCAGCTTTGCACAGATCTTTCAGAGAAAATCAACAAATAAATGTCAGGCTTATTCTGTATTATAGACAAAAGCGATTTATTAGATACAGAACATTTCATCCAACAGCTACAGAATATACATTATTTTTCTCAGCACATGAATCATTCTAAAGGAAAAACAATATGTTAGGTCACAAAACAAGTCTTAAAACAATAAAACAAATAAATAATATCAAGCATCTTCTCCAACCACAATGGAATAAAAGTAGAAATTAAAAACAAAATAAATTTTGGAAACTATACAAATACATGGAAATTTAAAATTATGCTCCTGGATAACCAGTGGGTCAATAAATAAATAAAGAAGGAAACAAAAAAATTTAGAAACAAATGATAATGGAAGTACAACTACCCAAAACCTATGAGATACAGCAAAAGTAGTACTAAGAAGGAAGTTTATGGTTCTAAGTGCCTATATCAAAGAAGGGAAGAAATTTCAAATAAACAATCTAATAATGCATTTAAAGAATTAGAAAAGTATGAACAAACCAAGTCCAAAATTAGTAGAAAAA
The DNA here is from genome assembly GCF_048565385.1 of Saimiri boliviensis. Classification (NCBI taxonomy): domain Eukaryota; kingdom Metazoa; phylum Chordata; class Mammalia; order Primates; family Cebidae; genus Saimiri; species Saimiri boliviensis. The sequence goes on from NC_133458.1 coordinate 31,644,881, forward strand.
AAGAAATAATAAAGATCAGAGAGGACATAAATTAAATGGAAATGAAGGAAATAATACAAAAGATCAATAAAACAAAAAAAAAGTTGTTTTTTGGAAAAGTTAAATGAAATTGACAAACCTTTAGCTAGACTAAGGATAAAAAGAAGATCCAAATAAAATCAGAAATGAAAAAAGAGACATTACAGCTGATGTCAAAAAAAAAAAAAAAACCTAACATATTGTTTTTCCTTCAGAATGATTCATGTGCTGAGAAAAATAATGTATATTCTGTAGCTGTTGGATGAAATGTTCTGTAAGTATCTATTAAGTCCCTTTTGTCTATAGTACAGACTAAGTCTGACATTTATTTGTTGATTTTGTCTGAAAGATCCGTGCAAAGCTGAAAGCGGGGTGCAGAAATTTAAAGTATCATTAATGTCTACTCTGAGCAACTATATGTAAATAAATTGGAAAGTCTAAATGAAATGGATACATTCTTAGGCATATACAACCTACCAAATTTAACCATGGAGAAATATATATCCTGAAAAGTCCAATAACAAGTGATGAGATAAAAGCCATAATAAAAATTATCCCAGTAAAGTAAAGGCTGGGATCTGATGGCATCACTACTAAATTCTACCAAGCTTTTAGAGAAGAACTAATACCGTCCTACTCAAACTAGTCCAAAAAACAGAGGAGAATGAAGTACTTCCAAACTCATTCTATGAGGCCAGTATTACCCCAATACCAAAGTGAGACAAATAAACCTTCAGAAAAGAAAACTATAGGCCAATATGTCTCATGCATACTGATGCAAAAGTCCTCAACAAAGTACTAGCAAACTAAATTCAACAACGCATTAGAAAGATCATTAATCATAACTAAGTGGGATTTATCTCTGGGATTCAAGGTTGGTTAAACATACACAAACCAATCCATGTGATATATCATATCAATAGAATGAAGGATAAAAACAATATAATATCTTCAATTGACACTGAAAAAGTATTTGATAAAATTTAACATTCTTTCATGATTGAAAAAATAATTTCAACAACTGGGTATAGAACGAACAAACCTCAACATAATTAAAGTCATATATGACAGACCCACAGCTATTATTATAACACTAGATGGGAAAAAACTGAAAGCCTTTCATCTAAGATGTGGAACACAACAAGATTACCTACTGTCACTACGGTTATTCAACATAGTACTGGAAGTCCTAGCTAAAGTAACTACTCAAGAGAAAGAAATAAAGGATATCAACACTGAAATGGAAGAAGTCAAATTATCCTTGTTTACAGATGATATAATCTTGTATTTGGAATAACCTGATGACTCCACAAGAAAACTAATAGAACTGATCAACAAATTCAGTTAATTTGCAGGATACAAAATCTACATACAAAAATCAGTAGCATTTCTATATGCCAACAGTTACCAATCTGAAAAAGAAATCAAGAAAATAATATTATTTACAATAACCACAAAGAAAATTGAATAACTAGAAATTAACTTAGCCAAAAAAGTGAAAGTTGTTTAAAATAAAAACTATAAAACACAGATGAAAGAAATTGGACACCAAAAAATTGAAAAATATTCCATGCCCATAAATTGGAATAATCAATATTGTTTAAATGTCCACACTACTCAAAGTAATCTACAAATTCAATGCAACCCCTATCAAAATACTAATAAAATTCTAAACAGAAATAGAAAAAGCAATCCTAAAATTTATGTGAAACCACAAAAGACCCAGAATAGCCAAAGCTATCTTAAATAAAACTGGATAAATCATATTACCTTATTTAAAATTACACTGGATATGATACAATTTGGTTCTGACCCCCTACCCACACAAAATCTCAAGTTGTAATCCCCATGTGTCAAGGAAGAGAGCAGGTGGAGGTAACTGAATCATGGGGATGGTTTCCCCTATGTTGTTCTTGTGATAGCGAGTGAGTTCTTATGAGATCAGATGGTTTGTAAGTGTTGGTAGTCCTGCTGTCATTCTCTCTCCTGCCACCTTGTGAAGGTGCCTGCTTTCCCTTCACCTTCTGCCATGATTATGAGTTTTTCAGGCTTTCCCAGCCATTGAGAACTATGAATCAATTACATTTCTTTCCTTTGTAAATTACCCAGTCTAAGGCATTTCCTTGTAGCAATGTGAGAATGGACTAATACAAGAGCTATAGTAACCACAACACTGTGCTACTGACATAAAAACTGATAAATACACCAATAAAGCAGAATAGAGAACCCAGAAACAAATCCACATACCTACAGCAAACTCATTTTTGACAAAGGCGCCAAGAACCTACACTGGTAAAAAGAGAGTTGTGTCAACAAATGGTGCTGGGAAAACCAGATATTTACATGCAGAAGAATGGAAATAGACCCCTACCTCTCACCATATACAAAGATCAAATCAAAGTGAATTAAAGACTTAAATCTAAGACCTCAAACTATGAAACTACTACAAGAAAACATTGGGGAAAATCATCAGGACATTTTTCTGGACAAAAATGTCTTGAGCAATATTTCACAAGCTCAGGCCACCAAAGCAAAAATGGAGAAATGAGATGTCATCAAGTTAAAAAACTTCTGCACAGAAATGAATACAGTCAATAAAGTGCAGAGACAACCCACAGAAGGGGAGAAACTACCCATCATACAAGAGAATAATAAACAAGAACATATAAGGAGCTCAAATAACTCTACAGAAAATAAAATTTCATAATCTGATCAAAAAATGGACAACAGATTTGAATAGACATTTCTCAAAAGAAGACATATACATGGCAAACAGGCATCTGAAAAGGTGTTCAACATCACTGATCATCAGAGAAATGCAAATCAAAACTACAAATAAATATCATTTCATCCCAGTTAAAATGGCTTATATCCAAAAGGCAGGCAATAACAAATGTTGGTGAGGATGTGGAGTCAAAGGAACTATCCTACACTGTTGATGTGAAGGTTAATTAGTGCAACCACTATGGAAAACATTTTGGAGGTTTCTCAACAAACTAAAATTAGAGCTACCATGTGATCGTGCAATCTCACTACTGGGTATGTACCCTAAAGAAAGGAAATCCTATTGAAGAGATAGCTACACTGCCATGTTTATTGCAACACTGTTCACAATAGCTAAGATTTGGAAGTGAGCTAATTGTCAATGAGTGGTCAAATGGATGGAAAAAAATGTGGTATATATACAGAACAGAATACGATCCAGCCATAAACAAGAATGAGAGCTAGTCATTTGCAACGAAATGGATGAAATGTGAGACAATTATGTTAAGTGAAACAAGCAAGACTCAGAAAGACAAACTTCACATGCTCTCACATGTAGGATCTAAAATTCAAAACAATTGAACTCATGGTGATAAAGAATGGAAAGATAGTTACTAGAGGTTTGAAAGGGTAGTGGGAATTTGTAGGGGAGATGGGGAAAGTTAATTGGTATAAAAATAGTTAGAACAAATAATAACTAGAGAGCATAACAGGGTGACTATAGTCAATAGTAATTGTATATTTTTAAATAACTAAAAGAATGTTAGATTGTTTATAACTCAAAGGATAAATGTTTGAGGGGATGGATGCTCTATTTTCCATTATGGGATTATTTCACGTTGTATGACTTTATCAAAATATTTTATGTACCCCCATAAGCATATATACCTACTATGTATCCCAAAATATAAAATGTGTTAAAAAGTAGGAAAAAAAAGATGTTAAAAGGGGCTATCTTCTCCCTGTGCCTTCACCTAGTCTTCTGTGTGTGTGTGTCCTAACATTCTCTTATAAAAAAAAATCCAATCTTCTTGGATTATGATCTACTTTAATAATCTTATTTTAAGTTAATTACCATTTGCAAGCTCTATTCTCCAAGCACAGTCACAGTCTGAGATATTGGAACTTACGACTTCAACATAAAGACAGAATTGCGCCCATAACAAGTAATATGTGAACTCTTTGTAAAGTACTGAACTTTATAAACTTAAATTGTTATACTCACTGTCCTTTATTTGTCTATCCCTATTTTTAAGAAATGTGTCAAAATTGCAAATACTATTATTTTCCTGAAGTATGTATTTGCTTTTATACTAACATAAGGAAGAGGGAAAAGAGACTCATTACGTACTCAAAGCTGAAATACATGAGAGTAAAAGAGTGCTCAGGACTTCTCTCATAGAGTATCATAGTTCTCCCTCCAAGAAAAAGTGCCCTGCTACTGTCTTGGTCAATAATATAGTGTGTCCTGTGTTAATAGTTCCATCTAGCAAGCTATTTGTTTATCCCTTTGAGTGTTCATTAAGAATTATAAGAATTGTAGAAAACCTAATACTTGAAAACCAACACATTGTTAAAATTAAAGCAATATGAAAGTATTTAATTCCTATTAGTCTTAGTTTTTATATTATTTAAAGACTATTAATAATTTCAGAAACTTTACTTTTTTCTGAAGTAATCATGTTATGCTAACAAAAAATACCTTTTTACAAATCTTTGCTGTAAAGTTAAATTCTGTATTATGTAGTGGAGATGAGGTTTCATTTTTAGAATAATTCAAATAAATTAGACTACAGCCTCCATATTTTATCAAAATATGATGCTTTAGAACTTTTATTTCTTTCAAGAGTCTTACCTAACTTAAAGATAGACAGGAAGCAAGTATTCTTATCTATGTTTTGCAGGTAGGTCAACTAAGTTATTGAGTTTCTTGAGTAGCCTAAAGTAACAGAAGGCGTATCTAAAATCCTCTGTGCCTTTGGAATTGAAACCCTTAATTTTTTGCCTCTGCTCCTCCCTTCATACCAGAAAATCTTTATTTTCTTTGCCAAATTGCTTCCAGGTGTACTACACTATGGAATAGTATGAAAGTAGCTTAATGCAGTACCTCCAGCTCTACAAGAAATTAAAAAATCACCATGGGTTGAATTTGAACACTATTAGCTGAGAATCAGAGATATAGTTTTGCTATCATCACATACACCATGCCACCAGAACTTCCTGAACGAATTTCCATTCATAATACAATTTTGTAATTTTTTGGAGGCCTTTGATATTTGAGTAAATATATTAGCACAATATCAACAAAGTATTAATCTAATTGGCATGCTATCAGTTTAATTTAAGGAGATTAAGAAGGTATCAGAAACTGCTTTATTGAAGTCAACTTTAAATTCCCAAAATGGTTCAGCGTACATGCATATGCCTGAAAATAATTTGTTATGAATCTAGTGCAAAGTAGCAAGCAAAATATTTGGACAGATGATTTATATGCCCACGTCTTACAAGTTCATTGCTCTTTGGTGTGAATGTTGATCATGCACCAGTTTCACTACAGTAAATAATGATTTTATGAAATAACATGATTGAGAAACTATTAAAACAATTGAGATACTGTGCAATGGAGGATAGCTGGGCATTATCAACAATTAGGTTGAACTAATATGACCTTTTGTGATAGATGCATGTCAAAGTGCCTTGGTTAATTTCTGTCAAAATATATTTATATCCCATTCGATAATTAAAATAGCAACTTCATACAGGAACAGGATTACTCCCAGTTACTCTCAGTAGAAAGAGCCTAAGGAAGGTGAGCTTAATAGAAATAATTGGCAATATTGGAACAATAATAAAGTCTGTTTATTCTTGTCTTCAACACTGTTGGTTAACATTGTCCTTTAAAGTTAGCTTTAAAGTTACATTGGTCTCCTTTCACTTGTGAGGTAGATATCTATTCATATTCAATCAAACTTGATACAGTTTTATTCTTTTGCACTGATCTTTTTACTAAATTAAGTTGGGGGCAAAATAGAAACAGAAACTGAAGTTATAGAGTCAGTACTAAAAATAAGACATATAGGCAAAGTACACACTGAGATCCAAATGGAATAGGACAAACAGTTCACATATTTCTAGAAAATAAAGATTCAAAAACCAGAATTTATTCATTAGCCAAATGCAGCATAGTATATTTAAATTTCATTGGTTTATTGTTTATTAAATATTTAAAGATTTTATATATTGACCATTAGATTTGAAGAAATCATAAATACCAATCTAATTTCCATCCCCACCCACTATCTTATATTTTTCAGTTTAACCAAATTGTCTCTTTTGGTTGTTATGATAACCAATAGATGTATGTCTACAGCAGATTTGAATGATGAAGAAACACAAACATAAATTACAAACCATTATTTCTATTTTAATCAAAACTGTGTCATGTATTTCCAGCTTTGGCTTAAGATATGGAAAAGCTGAACAGACTGTTGCTGATTCACTACAATGAAAAGTCAAACCAAAGTCAAATAATACTACCATAACTATTCTTGAACATATTTGAGAGTCGAGGCCATAGGGAAACTAACTACTTGAATTCTAAGGGAAGACAGGAACAATCAAAAAGAGGTAGAACACAAGCACTGCTTTACCTAGGTCAGGGAGAAGGAGAAATCAGAGCCATTTGACAAGTGGTTGACATGAAATCAACTAAAATTATTAACAAATTGTTAAAAGATAAGAGTGGGCTAACGAGAAATTATAAAACCCTTGAGATGGGAAACCCCTGGAGGTTTCACACCAATTCACAAGCTCTTATCCAAGGTAAGAACAACAAAACTCATTGACCTGAAGGTACCCATAAAGATCCATTCTTGCTGAGGGAAGGATAAAAGGTTATACTCTCCCACAAAAAGACCTTTTTCTCCCCCTGGGAAGAAGAGACAGATAATCATGGGCAGACATCATTGAAAAACAGCTGCTATATACAGGGAGGTGCAGAATTACTAGGGAAACAACAGTGTCTAGACAAAGAGATACAGGATCTGCTTAATATTAAGTTAAATAATGATAAGAGAAACTAGGCTGGGTGCAGTGGGTCACACCTGTAATCCCAGTACTTTGGGAAGCCAAGGCAGGTGGTTCACTAGAGGTCAGGAGTTGGAGACCAGCCTGGTCAACATGTCAAAACCCTGTCCCTACTTAAATACAAAAATTAGCCAGACGTGGTGACCGGTGCCTATAATCCCAGCAACTTGGAACACTGAGGCAGGGAAAATTGCTTGAACCTGGGAGGCTGTTGCAGTAAGTCGAGATTGCGCCATGCACTCTAGCCTGGGCGACAGAGCAAGACTCTATCTCAAGAAAAAAGAAAGAAAGAAAGAAAAGAATCAGAGAAATTGACCTATCCTTTACCCCACATAGAGCAGTAAGCAGTATGTTAAAGCAACAGCAATCTAGAAAGAGGTCTTTTCTGAGGTTCCAAGAGAAGGAAGGGCTTACCAAAGGAAGCATACATTTCAGTCCCCCACCAAGTACAAGGTAACACCAGAAGAATCTGAAGCTAATTATGCATTAAAGCTAACACTAGCAAAAGCAAAATGTATTGATAATAACTCTTGATTCTATTGAGTCAGACCCCACTATAGTAAAAGCCCACTGGAAATAAAAGCATGCCAATTTCCACACGTAAATAATATTTACCTCAGTCTACATGTCTGTACAAGGTGTAACAGCTTCAACCAGAGATTATGAGACTCAAAAAAAGCAAGATTAAATAACCTACTCTTAAAATATAATACAATCAACTAGAACCCAAAGTGGCCATTTGTTGAAACTATCAGACAGACATTTAAAATTACAATGATTAATACGACAAAGACTCCAGGGGAAAAGGTGACGGTGTGCATTAAAGATAGAGAAGTAGAGCAGAAATATGAATTCTATAAGAAACAGTGAAATTGAAATACCAGGAAAAAATAAGAAAGATGAACTATGCCTCTCAGGCTCACCAGCAGATTTAGTGCAGCTGAGGAAAGAGTATGTAAACTTCAAGATAGATCTGTATAATAGAACACTAGATTCTGCAGATGAGTGAGATACTGCAGTGTCTTTCTGTGTCTGGATTATTTCGCTTTGCATAATATCCACCAAGTTCGTCCACATTATCTCAACTGACAGAATTTTCTTCTTTTAAAAGGCTGAGTAGTTTTCCATCGTGCACATATATATACCAAAAATAATTTAACTCATAAAAGTAGATAGTAGGATGATGATTACAGAGGCTGGGGGTTGGGTTGGGTGGGGAAAGGAAGGGAGTAGGGAATTACCTGTCAAAGAATACATAGTTTCAGTTAGGCAGAAAGAATAATTTTGAGATTTAGTGCACAGTACAGTGATTATAGTCAATAATAATAATGTATTATACATTTCAAAATACATTTCAAATATCTCATCAAAAAATGATAAGTGAGATAATGGATATGTCAATTAGCCTAATTTGATGATTTCATATTGTGGGCATATGTCAAAACAACACATAGCACCTCGTAAACAATAATTTTTATCTAAAATATTATTAATAAAATTAAAACCAAAAATATAAAATATATAAGCAAATAAAAGAAGTACTCCTTTGCCCACTGTTTTCTGTGGTTCTTAGCTACTTCTTTTGGGAGATTCTTCTTTTACTAAAAGAAAAACATTCTAATGGGAGATTAGCAGCAGTATTCTGTTTTTTTCTTGCACAAGTATATATGTAGGGCCAACAATCAGTTCAGGTCTCCAACAGCCAGTCTATTTTAATCCATAATATTGGCCCTTTTAACAGAGAATTTCTCTCAGAAACATTGTTGTTTCTATATCTATGTGATTCCAGTTTGCTCCATGAGCATATAGTTTCACACACAATGATTTTTGAAAACTGCCTCTCACTATAGAAGTATTTCAGGTAACTTGAGCTTATCAGTTCTCCTTGAAAATATAAGCCAGTACTTTCCTTTTCTTGAGAAAACTTGTTTTTCTGGAAGAGGAAAACTTAATTTACTTAGTGATTTTAACATAAATTTTGAAAGCCATGCCATAGGTTATTTTCAGCATTGAAGCTAAATTGTCATTATACTGTCTCACAAAAATTACTTATGAATTTTATTTTTGACTGAGAGAGTATGAGAATTAGTTGCATCTTACAATTCTGAATGTCTGCTCTCTATTCCAATTTATTCTTATTTGTGAACTTTTTAATTCTTATGGAGTCTCTCTCTCTCTCTCTCTCTCTCTCTCTCTCTCTCTCTCTCTGGTTCTTTGTTTAAAATAGTCAGCTCAACCAAAGCACATCATAATAACCTGTCTCCTAATAAAACTACAACTCTACAACTTCATAGTACATAATATATTGTCTAAATATTTGCAGGCCAAAAAGTGTCAAATGTTTTATCACAGATTAATATGAGTTGCTATTTTGCCATTGTTCTTGCCATCATTCACATATTTATATATGTATATATATATGTATATATATATGCTTATTTTTATTAAGATAGCTCCACTTCTATGTACCAATGTCTATATTAGTCAGCTTGCGCTAAGTTTTACTGTAGTAATAAGTCAAACTATTACAATACAAAACAAAACTATTACAAAAGTTTATTGCTTGCCCACAATGCATTTTTTTGTATGGCATCTGGTGGTGAATTTATATTGCTTATGAGTGTTCTAGGTGTTCTGCTTCATAGATTTACTAAATTTAAGGATACAGGCTAAGGGAGTATTCCAGATAGATGACATATGATTATGACAGATAGAAAAGAGCACTACACAGCAGTGTCTAAAGTTTGAGGGGGACCTCAAAAGCTCCCTTTGTCACTTATACTCACACTGAATTGATCAAATGAGTGAAAGGGCCAGGTGGTTTCAATTAAATTGGATAAGGAGGCTACTGGCCTGTTAAGACCTTTGGTTTTAATACTATGATGACTGATAATTAATGACTTACCTGTTTCTGTGCCACACCTTCATCTAAATAATACATGTTAAAGGTTACACATATTTTAAGAACTAAAAATGAGTACAATGTGACACAATTCTTGACCAAAAAGAAATAATAATAGATAGCTTTCATCATTTATTTTCAGAAAAAGACAAATTGTATGATCTTCAATAGGTTTTCAGAACCAGTGTGTGGTGTTCTTACGCAGGATGTTCAAATACAATGTTACACACACACACACACACACACACACACATACACACACACACAATCTTAAAGGGCCTTTTTGAATAAAGAAATCTTTAGCATTGTACAGATTACAATACAACATACATCAGGACTTGCTAACAACGAATTAGTTTGTTTGCTAGAGCTTGATGAAGAAATTACCAAACTGACATGACCAGAGATTCCATATATTTCTCCATGATCTTGGGTATAAAAAATTTACTCTACAGAACATAATAAAATTTGTTTACAAGCATTGGAAGGTACCATGCAGATGAGAATTGAAGGTAATTTTTCTTTATCTTAAATGCGAATTTTATTACTCCATTGCCACATTTCTAGATTTAATATTTAAATATTAACATTTTTCATATGAAAAATGTTTCCTTTTACATGAAGTAGAAAATACATGCAAAAATATTAGAAATGAAAATACAAATGAGAAAATCAATCTTACATCTACTTCTGAAAATATTTAGAAAGCATCTTCATGCAGTACTAAAGCTTTGGTTTGTACACTGCTTTAATTAAACAGTATTATCTTCAGCATTATAATTTTTAAATCTAATGAATAAAAATATTTACTCAGGAACAAAGAGAAATAATGGAATCATCTGCACCATCATCAACATATTTTTACACATCTAGTTGAATGCTTCTTCCTCCTCTAGATAACTTAGTTAGAAATGAATGTACACCTAGTTTTGCAAAGGAGCAGAGTGAGGACATCAACAATACAAGAATAGTGTTGATGAACTGCTGTGCCTGCAGTGTAATGCTCAACTTTTATAATTAGCCAAGGACAGCTTAAAAAGATAATTGTTAAGGTAAATTAAAATGTGGATAAAAATCTAGGTTATTCTGTTACCTTCATACTATAATAGTAACATTTATCTTCTTATTAAAATTGATTTTAATACTTGATCATTCAGCATTTGGCTAAACTGTATATTTGTTGAACTCCTAAAAAATTCCAACACAACTCACTGCATATTTTTAACTGGTATACATACACAGCTACTTTTGCTCTCATTATCTTTTTTAACCTCTAACTTCTTGTTAAATTGACAACAGTGCTTATGAGTAAGTCAGCCATATGCCACATCTGCCACTCCCTCACAAATCTGCTGTTCTGCTTCATCCTTTACCACACTTCTTTTTTCCCTTCCTTGTCGTGTTACACTCAGCCTCTTGCACTTGGTATAAAATGTGCTGTTCCTTGAGATTTTGTGCTAAAATGTTCCTTCTGGCTGGAATAAAACTGACCTCCCCAGATATTTGCTTGGCTTTGTGCCTCAACCTCGTCAATCAGATTTCACTTTCTAAATGAGATTGACCCTAACAACCTATTTAAAACAAAAACTCTGGCCCTAAGCTCTTCTGATTCTCTTAATCCTCATCTTCATTTTTCATTTTTGTATTGCATTTATCACCTGCTAAGATGCCATATATTGTGCACATTTATTGTGTTTATTGTATATTCTTGCTGTCTTCCCCAATCCCTTCCAAAATAAATTCTTCAAGGATGGGGACCTTGGTCTGTTGTGTGCCTTGTGCTTAGTAGTAGCTTTTCATTAATTTTTTTTTTCAGGAGAGAGTGAATCAGCTTTAAAATGGAGCTTTGAGCACCATTACATATGAAATGGTGATTATGCTACCCATAATTCATGTGGCCTAAAGGGCTTAATTTCCCATAGCACTTTAAGCTCCAGGCAGAGCTCCTATAAAAGTGCCAATAAGGTAGTTTTTATAAAGAAGAAATTGATGAATAAATAATTTCTTCAGCGAAGAAAAAGGATTCTAACTAGCCATGTTCTCCTCCCTGTCCTGTAATTTAATTAGTTAAATTACAATTTAATTTTAGTTAAATTATAGCTAAAATGTTATAATTGTAACTAAATGTAAAATGTTAAATTGTAACTAAAATGTTACAATGTAAGCATGTGATATAAAATCATGACTTATTTTTTAATTTACTTTATCTCAAGGCTTTGTGACCATGAAGTCATTATGTGAATTCGACCCACGACTTTCACATTGAGGGAGCAAAACCAAAATAAAAACAAAATAATCTCCCTTTTATTACATTAGGGTTAAATGATATGAAAAGAATTCCTCTATAGATAATAGCCATGGTAAATTGATTTATGCTAATGATGGTATTAAAGTAAAGATGTTTTCAAAATATTATACAATGACTTACAGGACTTAGTTATCTCCTCTATGTGTATCTGTCGTTATAACTTTATAGGAAAAAATGTGGGTCCATTTGCAAACCATCCACTTTCAACAATTTTAGATGCTATTCTCTCTCCATAAATAAACTGTTTGTTTTGTGACAAATCAACTCAGAAATGTAGCATTTATTTTTTAAATTATACATCATTTCTGTGTTCCCTACCTCCTCCCCCAGCTCCACCCAACACACACAAAAACTCACATGGGACAGGCATTATTGTCTGCTGTTTCTTTCTGTGTCGCCAAGGCCAAATGGCAAGCCAGCCATTATGTGTTGAATCAGAAACAGGATTAATCTTAAGAATTCCAGCATCACTTGTATCTAAGCATAGCAACTTCAAATCAATATTGTTTCCCTGAAATTATTTGTCAATGCTTTATTAAGGAAGTGATATATGTACAGTAGTACATTTTGCTTTTGTAACATATGAGCTTCATCATTCATGCATATTATTTAACTCTAATTATGCATAAAATTAGGGTAATAGCCACCTCTTGGAACCTTTTTGAGGTTTAAATGAGAAGAAGCTGGTAAGGCACCATGTGTGCAATAATTACTAGTTAGCACTTAAGCTAATTTGGGTAACTACATGTAAAGTTTGAAGCAATGTTTTGAGGCTGCATCATGCAGACAGGAGCATAAAGTCTCTCTAGGCCAAACGAAAGCATCAGCAGGACTTGACATTGTCTATCTCAGTGAACTTTTCACTAAATAAATGCACCCAATATGAGCAGACTTAGACCCAAACATAGAATACCATCAGTGCTATGCTAATTTGAAGTTGCTATGATTAAATACAAATGATGCTAGAATTTAAAGATTAATCCTGTTTCTGATTTAACACATAATGTCTGGCTTGCCATGGGGCTCTGGTGACACAGAGAGAAACAAAGCAGACACTGTGCCTGTTGACTCCTCAATGAATTCTCTAATGACCACCACTCCAAAGACAACTTCCTACCTGCTTGTTTTGCCTATTTTAGAAATAGAATTGTAAAATATGCACTTTTTAATGTCTGACTGCTTTCAATCAACATTGTTCATCATCTAGGATTGATGCTTTATGCACATGGTGGTAGTTTATATTTTGCTGTAATCTATTCCATGTTCTGATTATGTCATATTATATTTTGTCTCAGTGTTGATTGAAATTTGTACTCTTCAATTTGGGTGCATCCTGCATTTCTACATGAAATAACTTTTGGAAAATATTGTAATGTTATTTATAAGATACACATTTATTCAGAATGAATAGATCATCTATTTTTTCTGAAGATATTTTATAACAAATTCTCAAAGCAGTTCATGACTGCTCCCTTTGTTTCATATCTTCACCAACCCTTGCCATTTTATCTATCTATCTATCTATCTATCTATCTATCTATCTATCTATTGAGAGACAGGGTCTCACTCTGTCATCCAAGCTGGAGTGCAGTGGCACCATCATAGCTGCACTATGATTCTTGAGCTGCTGGGCTCAAGTGATCCTCCCAATTCAGCCTCCCAAGTACCTAGGACTAGAGTAGTGTTGTTAAAAAAAAAAAAAAAAATGAAGAGACAGGGTTTCTCTATGATGCCTAGGCTGGTCTTGAACTGCTGGCCTCAGATGTTTTAGTCTCGAATGTTCCTTCTGCCTGGGCCTCTCACAGCATTGGAATTACAGTCATGAGCCACCACATCCAGCCCTCTGTATTTATTATTTAAGTTATTCTGGTAAGTAAACAGTCATCTAGCATCATGGTATTAATTTATATTTTCCTAATATTAATAAATGTGAACATTTTGTTATATTCATGTTTGTATATTTTCAAATAGGTTTTTTATTGTAGAACAGTTTTAGATACAGATGAGTATTATAATGATCATAAGAGAATACCTGTATACCTAATTAATGAGCTAACATTGATACATTATTATTAAAAGTGGCCCATACTTAATTCAGGTTAACTCAGGATTTTGTTATTTTGTATATATGTGTGTATATATATTCAAGCATCCCAGTCAAGGTAGTACATTTAGCAGTTATGTTTCATTAGGCTCTTCTTGGCTATACCAGTTTCTAAGATGTTTATTGTGTTTTAAGACCTTACAATTTTAAAGACTGCTGGTCATGTGTTTTGGGAGTAGTCTGATGTCTCTCTTTTCTTTCTTTCTTTCCTTTTGTTTTTGTTTTGAGATAGGGTCTCACTCTGCTGCCCAGGCTGGAGTGCAGTGGCACAATCATTGTTCACTGAAGTCTTGACCTTCCAGCCTCAAACTGTCCTCCCATCTCAGCCTCCAGAGTAGCTGCAACAACAGGCATGTGCCACCATGCCCAACCACTTTTTGTTTTTGTTTTGGAGCGAATAGAGTTTTGCCATGTTGCCTAGGGTGATGTTCAACAAGTGGTTATTACAGTCATTTGAATTTGTTCGTGGAGTTGAAAGTTTGTTTTATAAATCTTCTCTTACGAGTCAGTCAGCAGGATACTGTGAGTATAGAATATAGCTAATAAAGCAGGAGTAAAGAATTAAAAGACTAGAGAAATTTACTCAAATAACTCCTTAGTTAGCTTTTCTCTACATTGTAATTATGCAATTTATTATGCCAATTCGTACATCCAAAATTTCTCAAAAATTATAGTTTGAGGTACTCTCTAATTATCTGCTTTATTCTTCTGTGCAAATTGGCATCTTATAGAAATACTTTCCTAAATATTATCTAGATTCCAGATGTTTTCTATAACAGATAATATAATGCTGTAATGAATAATGCAAACCAATAAACCATCTTAAAGCTATTTCTACTTTGTCCCTTAGCTAAAGATTTTTTTTAATTACTCCTAAACATACTTAGATCAGGAATTGCATCTAATTTTAAATGTATTGGTGTAGACAGTGCATTGTTTGGAAATGAATGACTTATATTCTTTATGCAATATGTGACTATCTTAATAATTAGGCAAATAGGATAACAAACAAGTGGGATGCAATGGGGAATGGAGGAACAGAAAAAAACTACACACTGAAAGAAAGGGTATATATTTTTCTTAAAAAAATGACATTTTCTATTCCTTGAAAAGAATTGCAATAAGAGAACGTGTAAGAAAAATGGGATATATTCTAGAAAAAAATGACCAAATATGTCATGAAAATGGTAATGTGCAAAGAAAGTTACTGTTTCATTCTGTAATTACTAAGTAAGAGAACTTTTATATTTCAAAACATGAAACAATAAGAAGAAAGACTGATTATTAAGCAAACTCTAGAATAATAGAATTTTAGTTTGTACAGTAATCTGTACATCAGTTTGCCTTTGCAAGAAGTACTGAATTTAAATTGTCATTATTTTTCATGTGACTTCAGTATTCATCCCACCCTCAAATGAATTGCAATGTTAAAACATGATTGTAGATGCAGGTAGTACTTATTTCTTGGCATTCATATATATATACATATTTTTTAAGTGATGAATTAAGTATTATAATTTTCATTGTCTTTAGAGAAAACAATTCAGAATTAGGGAAAAAACAAAAGCCTCAAACTAGCTTTGAAAACCATTTACTGCTCCTCATCTTTGTCCTCTTGTTATTAAAAAATACACCCAAAGTACCCTGATTTTAACAAAAAGGAAGGCCTCATTTAAAATAGAATCATGCTGCCTAAATTGTGCTAAAGATAATGATAATTCCTATTATCTATATTATGAGATATTTAAAATCACAATCCTCAACACATTAGTTTGTAATTTATTCATTTTTAAACCCACTTTTGAAGGTGTGGTTGAGATGCAAAAACTATACATATTTACTATGCATAACTTGATGAGTTTGGAAATAAATACACAACCCATGAGATTATCAGCACAGTCACGACCATAAATCTATCTATCATCTCCAAAAGTTTCCTCCCACTCTTTTTATTTCTGTTTATTTATTTATTAGTAGTATGAACACTTAGCATAAGTTCTACTCACTTAGCTAATTAAGTACTCATTAAAGTATTGTTAAGTATGACATTAGGCTATACAGCAGATCTCCAGAATGTATCCATCTCAAATAACTGAGACTGAATCCTTTTAGAACATCCTGTCTGCTATCTGGATCCTTACACTTAACACAGCTACTCTATGTCAAATAATATCTCTTATTGTTGTAAATTCCAAAATGTTTATAGTTCATAACAAATGTTTATAGCCATTTAAAATAAACAACATGGGAACAGCAAACAGTGTAAGCCCAAACAATTTATCTAGTTTTAATGCAATGCTGTTTATTTCCATTTAGTTAATATATAAACTATTAGCTATAAAATTTTGGCTATGTTGCACCAAACTTTCTAAAAATATGTATATATGGGCTTCTTTGTTTTTTTCTTGTAGATCTGTTTTAGTTCTTTGTAAATGCTGGATATCAGCCCCTTGTCAGATGAGTAGACTGCAAAAATTTTTTCCCATTCTGTTGGTTGCCAATTCACTCTAATGACTATTTCTTTTGCTGTGCAGAAGCTGTGGAGTTTGATTAGGTCCCATTTGTCTATTTTGGCTTTTGTTGCCAATGTTTTTGGCATTTTGGTCATGAAGTCCTTGTCTACGCCTATGTCCTGAATGGTTTTGCCTAGATTTTCTTCTAGGGTTTTTATGGTGTTAGGTCTTATGTTTAAGTCTTTAATCCATCTGGAGTTAATTTTAGTTTAAGGTGTCAGGAAGGGGTCCAGTTTCTGCTTTCTGCACATGGCTAGCCAGTTTTCCCAACACCATCTATTAAACAGGGAATCCTTTCCCCATTGTTTGTTTTTGTCAGGTTTGTCAAAGATCGGATGGTTGTAGATATGTTGTGTTTCCTCTGAGGCCTCTGTTCTGTTCCATTGGTCTACATCTCTGTTTTGGTACCAGTACGAAGGATATGAACGACACTTTACAAAAGAAGACATACAGAAGGCCAACAAACATATGAAAAAATGCTCATCATCACTGGTCATTAGAGAAATGCAAATCAAAACTACATTGAGATAGCATCTCACACCAGTTAGAATGGCGATCATTAAAAAATCTGGAGACAACAGATGCTGGAGAGGGTGTGGAGAAATAGGAACACTTTTACACTGTTGGTGGGAGTGTAAATTAGTTCAATCATTGTGGAAGACAGTGTGTTGATTCTTCAACGACCTAAAAATAGAAATCCAATTTGACCCAGCAATCCCATTACTGGGTATATATCCAAAGGATTATAAATCATTCTATATGTATATATATGCACTATATATATGCTGCAGTCATAGGATTGTGAACACTTATTTCATACAATAATTTTTTCATCTAGAAAAAAATATGTTATTTACTCTATATACTTTAATCTCTCTTCTCTTTTCCCTCTATTCTTATTCTTTTTGTATGTGTTTCTTCTTTATTTTCCTCTAATTATTATTTATCTTTGTTTTTCTTCCTCTATGTTGCTTGTGAACCTTCTTTCTTATCTATTAATGAAGCAATAGAATCTTTCTAAGTAAATCTTGGATAAGCACAAATTTTCTTCCTAGAAACCATGTTCATATTATAAAAAAAACAAACAATACACATGTGAATGTGGCCTGGGCAAGGCTTCTCATACCATCACTGGCAACGGACTAGTTTGATTTATTTTCATCCATGGCTGACAGATTTTTTCTTTTCCTTTTTTTTTTTTTTTAGATTTTTGAAGCCATGTCTTGGGGGATCATTTCTTTTATTATTATTATTATACTTTAGGTTCTGGGGTACATGTGCAGATCATGCAGGTTTGTTACATAGGTATACATATGCCATGGTGGTTTTCTGCATCCATCACCCCATCATCTACATTAGGTATTTCTCCTAATGCTATTCCTCTCCAATCCCCCACCACCTGCTATTTCTCCCTTAGCCCGCTGCCCCCCAGGCCCCGGTGTGTGATGGTCCCCTCCCTGTGTCCGTGTGTTCCCATTGTTCAACACCCACTTATGAGTGAGAACATGTGGTATTTGATTTTCTGTTCTTGTGTCAGTTTGCTGAGAGTGATGGTCTCCAGTTGCATCCATGTCCCTGCAAAGGACATGAACTCATCCTTTTTTATGACTGCATAGCATTCCATGGTGTAGATGTGCCACATCTTCTTTATCCAGTCTATCATTGATGGGCATTTGGGTTGGTTCCAAGTCTGCTATGTAAACAGTGCTGCAATAAACATAGGTGTGCATGTGTCTTTATAATAGAATGATTTATAATCCTTTGGATATATACCCAGTAATGGGAATGCTGGGTCAAATGGTATTTCTATTTCTAGATCCTTGAGGAATTGCCACACTGTCTTCCACAATGATTGAAGTAACTTACACTCCCACCAACAGGGTAAAAACCTATTTCTCCACATCCTCTCCAGCATCTGTCCTGATTTTTAAATGATTATCATTCTAACTCGTGTGAGGTATCTCAATTTGGTTTTAATTTGTATTTATCTAATGATTTTTTTTTTTTTTTTTTTTTTTGAGATGGAGTTTCGCTCTTGTTACCCAGGCTGGAGTTCAATGGCGTGATCTCAGCTCACTGCAACCTCCACCTCCTGGGTTCAGGCAATTCTCCTGCCTCAGCCTCCCAAGTAGCTGGGATTACAGGCACGCGCCACCACGCCCAGCTAATTTTTTGTATTTTTAGTAGAGACGGGGTTTCACTAAGTTGACCAGGATGGTCTCGATCTCTTGACCTTGTGATCCACCCACCTCGGCCTCCCAAAGTACTGGGATTACAGGCTTGAGCCACCGCACCCAGCTATCTAATGATTTTTAAAAATAAAATACAATTATAAAAATTAATAAAATACAAAGTGAGAAAAAAATTATAAAATATAAGTTTCACTATGAAAGTGGAAACCATCATTCTCAGCAAACTAACACAGGAACAGAAAAGCAAACACTGCATGTTCTCACTCGTAAGTAGGAATTGAGCAATGAGAACACATGGACACAGGGAGGGGAACAGCACACACTGGAGCCTGTCGGGGGCTGGGAGGCAAGGGGACGGCTAGCATTAGGACAAATACCTAATACATGGAGGGCTTAAAATCTAGATGATGGATTGATGAGTATAGCAAACCACCATGGCACATGTATACCTATGTAACAAACCTACATTCAGCACATATATCCCAGAACTTAAGGTCTAATAAAAAATAGTAGATTCAATAAACATGAATTATTCTCCCAAACTGCTGTGTCAGTACATTTTTATTCTGTTTCTGTACCTACATATTTTACCTGGTAACTAAGAGCTCACACTGGCCCCTGGTAGCACAGACAGTGGTTTCAGTAACACTGAGCTGGAGACATGTCAGAGGACTACCTTACAGTCTGGTTTAGGCTCAAGGAGAAGATGGGAACTAAAGATGTCCTTTTTTCTTAGTTACCAAAGTGTATTAAGGAGGATTTATTCCAAGATTCAGGGAGTAAAAGCATAGAAGAGTATTAACCACTGCTAGGCAATAGAATGAAGTTCTTTTTCTAATATGAAAAGAAAACATTTCAATAAAATATTGAAATATGTGAAATTTAACCAATAATTCACACCTAATAATTAGATCTTGTACATGAAAGTTAGGCTATCCTGTAAACAGCTGACGAAGTAGCTACTGTGCTGAAAAACACACTAATGGAAGAGTTTATTTTTAAGTCAGTGGATAACTATACTGTTTTAAGGTTATAATACAAGAGGAAATTTTAAAAGCAAAAACAAAAATATTGACAGTGGTGGCAACAAGAAAATCGGAATAGCAAGCAACTATTTACAAGCCACCAAACCAATTATTCTCAATATTGGCAATAATTAGCATAACCTAGAGAGCATTTTAAAAATCCCCCAGTTCCTATGTTTGTTGGCCACATATAGGTCTTCTTTTGACAACTGTCTGTTCATATCCTTCACCCATTTTTAAATGGGTTTGTTTGTTTTTTTTTCTTGTAAATCTGCTTTAGTTCTTTGTAGATTCTGGATATTAGCCCTTTGTCAGATGGGTAGAATGCAAATTTTTTTCACATTCTGTTGGTTGCTTGTTCACTCTAATGATTGTTTCTTTTGCTGTGCAGAAGCTCTTAAGTTAAATTAGATCCCATTTGTCTATTTTGGCTTTTGTTGCTGTTGCTTTCGGTGTTTTAATCATGAAGTCCTTGCCTGTGCCTATGTCCAGAATGGTGTTGCCTAAGTTTTCTTCTAGAGTTTTTATGATGTTAGTTATGTTTAAATCTTTAATCCATCTGGAGTTAATTTTTGTATAAGGTGTAAGGAAGGGGTCTAGTTTCAGCTTCCTGCATATGCAACAATCCTGCAGGATGCAGGATGTGCACATGTACCCCAGAGTCCAAAGTACAATTAAAAAACAAAACAAAACAAAACAAAAACACTAGTTAAATGCAAATGTATCCCATGGTAAGTTTTTGATAAAAAGAAAAAAAAAAATCCCCCAGTTCCTGCTACCTTACCACCTAAGAAACTGATTTAGTCGCTTTGGTCCAAGGCCTCAGTATTCTTTTTCTTTTTAGATGTAATTTCTCTCTGTTGCCCAGGCTGGAGTGTAATGGTGCAATCTTGGCTCAAGCAACATCTGTCTCCTGGGTTCAAGCAATTCTCCTGCCTTAGCCTCCCAAGTAGCTGGGATTACAGGCACCTGCCACTACACCCAGCTAATTTTGTTTTGTTTTGTTTTTGTATGTTTAGTAGAGACAGGGTTTCATCACGTTGGCCAGACTGGTCTTGATCTTCTGACCTCAGGTGATCTACTTGCTTCAGCATTCCAAAGTGCTGGGATTTCAGGCATGAGCCACCATGCCCAGTGGCCTCAGTATTTTTATAGCTTTCTGAGTGATATTAATGTGCTGTCTGGTTTCAAAACCATCATATTAGATACGTTCTTCCAAAATCTGTCATTCATCTCACCAACCTGTGTCATATAGTATAAAAGTTATATGATCTTACATACATGTGTGTGTATAATATTCATGTGTGTGCATAGATACACACACATACACACACATATGAACCACAGCCTTGTAACAGCTATTCAATCAGTGATTATTGATTCAATGACTGACTCACTTTTATCCTCCTTTAAAATTCCATAAACTTTCAATAATCGATAATGACAAAACCATGTTCTTATACTAGAACAAAAAAGAATTTAAATAGCTCCTTAGAATTTATGAAGTCTACATAAACATTGATTTTATTTATTTGATTTGAAATTCAATTCTAATAGTGGATTAATAGTGCTTCTTCATTTAAAAACATCATGTCTAATGATTTTGTATTACATAATTTGCTCTTTAAATACCCTTTTTGTGCATAGGGTAGTCATATAAAATATATAAGTTGAATAAGAAAAAACATTGTGCAAAAATTAAAGGAGAAATTGGCGTAAAAGGAAAACAAAATGACCTCATTCATGTTTTAAAATTAATAATGACACGATTATTCTTTGGTGCCACTTAGTAGATTACTTTTTCTTATTCATTTTATATGTTAGTGTGCATTTTCCAAGCTTTAGCATGTCTTAGCAAGATAATTTCCAGCAAAGTGCAGAGATGGAGAACAACATACCATAGGGTGATTCGGAGGACTTTTAATTTGAGGGCTTAATGGAGTAGAAAAAAAAATCCCAAGGCAAAAAGAAAAAAATCGTATTGGATAAAACTTTGCTTTGTCTACTGAGACCTGGCAAAGAAGCATGTGACCACATTTTTGGCACAATAATTATACGCTGTATGGCAGAAGTGTATTGGAGAAGATGGCAAGTGTTTCCATCAAAACGTCTGCTAAATAGTCAGTATATCTTAGAATAGATTGTTTAGTTATTTACCAATACTAAAATAGTAATGCTGGATTCAATGATGCATTCCAACAGAATCATTAATGTGTATTTCTTTTATCCATGAATATAGGTAGTTGCATATACATAATACTCTTAAAGTTTCCAGATTTTATATAATATGCTGTAATCCTCTCTGGTATGCTACCTAACACTGGAAGTGGTGTTAATTACATTGCCATTTGAACTTTTCGAACTCCTGCTAATTACAGTATTTGAAAAAATAAACTATTGGCCTGTTCCCATTTGCTTCCAACCCCTATTCTCAAATATCCTTTGCAGCAAAACTTTAATTTCACTTTACTAATTTTCTGTACTTGGAAACCTAATGATATCTTATTGTATCTTAGTCACCACCTTTAGAATGTGAATCTTATTTAACATCTAGATGGTTTGGAGACTTACCTGATTATTTAAAACTGTTTAAGAAAAGAAGAAAATCAGCCATTCTCATTTAAATTCCTTATGCTTTTTGCTTACTATTTCAAAACCATTTTAAAATATATTCAAAACTTAATCTTTATGTTGGAAATGTGAAAAAGATACCATCCACTTAAGATGGAATTCATGATTTATTTTCATTGTTATTGATGTGAAAGGAAAAACAAAACAAAGCTCCTATTTGTAACATCTGTCAGCTTTTGTGATGCAAATATTTCCACCATGACCCATTATAAACTACCAAACTGATGCTGACTGTTCTGCGAAGTTCTGAAAATTTGGAAATTGAATCTTAGAAATCACATATTAGCTCCAACACACCTCTCTGTAACCACGGTTCATTCCTTTACACAAACGATTTTTGAATGTCTCTTACATTCAGATATCTAATAAATGGAAATTTATCTGCTGTGATAAAATATGGCTATTCTCTCCAGGACATATGCAGGGCATTTGATATGCAGAGAAGATCCTCCACCCTGCTTTTTTTTTTTTTTTTTCTCGTAGTCTGGCTCAGTTGCCCAGACTGGAGTGGAATGGCATAATCTCAGGTCACTGCCATCTCAGCCTCCTGGGTTCAAATGATTCTCCTGCCTCAGCCTCCCGAGTAGCTGGGATTACAGGCACCTGTCATCACACCTGGCTAATTTTTGTATTTTTGTAGAGATTATGTTTTCCAATGTTGGCAAGGCTGGTCTCAAACTCCTGACCTCAGTTGATCCACCGCTTTGACCTCCCAAAGTGCTGGGATTACAGGCATAAGCCACCGGGCCTGGTTACAAATTTCATTTCATACATGAAATGCATGTGTTTTGTTTTACAGTAATTAGTGTATGTATTATATTGTATTATTGCAATGTAGTGATAATTATTTTAATTACACTAAAAAATTACGGCTCCCAGGCTACATTCTGTTTTCTTGTTTTAAGTTTTATTCTTCAGCAAAAATTCCCAATTGCTACATAGGATAATAGAATAAAATTACCTGAATTTGATTGTTTTATCTTTATAGCCACTGTGCCATTATAATTTGTTTCTAATGCATTGTTTAAATGTAGACATATTTAGTACTACATAGGTTGGAAATATGAATTCTAAAATCATAGAATTCTAAAATCATCAGGATCTTCCTACTCAAAAAACAAACACAGGTATCTGAGGATAAATAGACAGAGGTCGACTGAATAATTAGAAGTTCCATTAATTAAGTTACAGGGAGAAGGCAATGCTCATTAAAGGATAAGTAATAAAACAGTGCTAATACACACTATTAAAATCAAACAGATTTTGAGAAAACATATTTCATTTGAATTTCCCTAACCAATCTCCCATATTCTTGGAAAATGAGATGTCCTATTTTCTTTACCTTACTGTGCCAATTACCAATTTATCGCTTCTAAACTCAAAATCCACCTTTCCTTGACTCCTCTGCCCCAGTGGAGCTGGAGCCTGCAAACGTTGCCACTTGTCAGATAGCCTTGCCCTAGGGGGACACAGGAGGAAGAAAGGGTTTCTCTTCCTCATCCCACTGCAGCCCTTTCATCAGGTGTCTTCAAATTGGGCGTTTTTGTTGTTGCTGTTGTTGTTTTTCAGCAGTGTACTGAATAGTTTCTCCTGGCATATATTTTTTGGGTGGCTGTGGCTTCACAGCAGAGTGGGAGTGGGTCAGGGCACTAATGAATAGATTCCCATTTCACACACACTCCTGTTGAATGGACTTGTAGTGGACGGCTGCCAGAGAGGCACCTGCCTTTGGATGGCTCCTCCAGCATCCACACAGGCAGCTTTGCATGTGCTCTTTGGTGTCAACAGCCTGCCTGCATGGGCAGCCGGGAAAACAGACAGGCTCCTGTGCTGAAATGGTTGGGTCCAGTGCAAGGCTCCTCCTTCTGGCTGGGCTGCCAGTCCTGCAGAAAGAGTGAGGACTTGGGTCTCTTTGGAGGCCCTTGGCTGCCCATGGACCAATCAGCAAGTACTTCCTGCTCTCTGATGTCTTTAAAAGTCCCAGGGCCAGTCAGAGCAGGGCAGAGGATGGAGAGAATGAAGAGATGATGGGAAGACCAGTGCAGAGAGGAACTACCCTCTCTGTTGAGAGCTTCAGAAACCTACAGAGAAGTTGGGAATTCCAGTAGCAGAGAGAAGCTACCCTCTCCAGGGCCTCCTCTCTGCTGAGAAATTAACACTCAATGAGGCAACCTGCATACAAGAGAGGAGCTACCCACTGGTCTCTGAGTTATTCTAACACTTAATAAAGCTCATCTTCCTCTTGCTCACACTTCACTTGTCTGTATACCTCATTCTTCCTAGATGCAGGACAAAAACTCAGGCAAAGGCATCATGAGCCACAGAAGTTTCCAGCCAGAAAATTGACACCCCAAAGGTCCCATAGCACTATTGCATATTGTGACTGATTTTCATTATATTACAAATTACAGAAAAATATTTTTACTCGTTATACCGTATCATGGTCGTTGTAATTATTAATAGTTTCAAAAACAAAATCTTTCAGTTTCACGACTGTTAATAGTTAATGCCACATCTGCCATTTCTAGCATGGGTGTGCTTCTTTCCACGGGCTAAACTCTCTGGGATTTTCAGTCCTTTGATAACATCCTGGCCCTCTTTCTCCCCATTATGCTCACTTAGCCAATTCTTAGGGAGAAAAGTTGCTTTAAGGGCTTTTCGGATTCTCCAGCAGTGACTCACCACAGTCTCATTCAGATCTTTCTTGCTGTGGTCAAACTTAGGGGCCAAGGTTCAATAAGGCCCACCAAGGACAGGTTGTCACAGGGCACCCAGACAATAGGTGCCTGTCAGTAGTGGCCCTCAGCTGGCTGAGAACCTCAATATCATCATCATAGTGTGAAGGATGACCCCCAGGTAGGGCCAGCACGCCATACTTCTGGCAGAAGGTAGCAAATAAAGGTTCCTCTCTCTCCTGTATCTGCAGATATTATAGACAGTTAGCATTCCCCATGGTAAATCCATATCTAATTGAAAGTCAAATGACAAAGAGAGATATCCTATTAATACAAGTTATCTCATTAACAATATATATTCTATAAAGTTATCTCATTAACAGTCCCAAAACTTTATTATTAATAAATTAAAAGTTTTCTTTTAATTGGTATCCCTCAGTATCCCATAAATATATACAATTATTATATATCAACTCAAAATAATAGAAAATAATTATTTTAAAAAATGTAAAAATTTAAATGTAGTTAAAACTTTTTGTAGCTACTACATATATATGTTTAAGTATTCCATAGCTACAAAAGTTCACACAAAACAAACTTACAGTCAGAAATAATTTCTGAAGGAAAGAATTAGTTAATAATCATTAAAGATTTATTTATTCAGTAAGCTATAACAAATTCGAATTTTTATCCCTAATGATATTAACTTGAAATAATAATAGAAACAATATTAAGAAATCTATAAGAAATAACAGACAAATCTATAATCATAGAAGGAGATTCAGCAACTGCTAGATAAGGTAGACACAAAAGTCAATATGGTTGCAAAAAGTGAGGAGAATGATTAAAAATTTAACAAGCTGCAGAATACACATTTTTTTCTATTACACACTTAACATTCAAAAAATTGCCCCCATGCTAGATCATAAAGAAAATTCTACCTAGTCCATGATTAAAATTTGCAACAATATTTAGGAGGTAATATTTGCTTGGTTACCTTCCAACCTCTCCACACACACACACACACACACACACACACACACACACACACAGAGAGAGAGAGAGAGAGAGAGAGAGAGAGAGAGAGAGAATGGTTCTAAAGTTGGTGGTGTCTCTGAAACTATCAGTTTTTCGTCTTTTAAAAATTCAATCTATTTCTGTCATTTATTGGTGGCACTACTCTTGTACAGAATAATTGCTATAAGAAAAAGAAAATCATGTAGACTAATGCTAAGACTTAAGATAGGAATGATAACAGACATTACAAAGGCCTAGAAGTTCATTATTATTCACTTCAGCTGTACAGAACCCAGCTGTGATCTTGTTAATTGTCTGAGACCAATGCCCCAGGCATTTATAGTATCTCTGAAAACCTCCCCACAACCACACTTCGAATCTACTGTTGCCTGAAACTGCCAAGTGTTTCACTTTAAAGATTCTAGTGATTTAAAAATTGCCTCCATTAGAAAGGGAGTAATTGGTAAAATTCCCTTAGGGTAGTGGCTGGTAAAAAACTGTCACTTGTAATAGCAGAAAATTTCACAAAAATGCCAATAAATTTTCTGATTGATGGAACTGAGATAGAACTGAAGTTTAATATCTAAGAATGCTGATAACTGGATGAAGAAAAGCCAGTGCACAAGCACCTACACATGTGTGTATGTCAAAGAAAAAAACATACTTGAAAGCAATTTCTCAGCTTTCTAATTTACACGTCACATATTAGATACAGAATTCTGGCGTCATGATGTCAACACCTATGTTGGAACACTTATTGCTTTCCAGTTTATTTTTGTCACCTATCAGTAAACATGACTCTCCCAAAAACTGATACATCTACTTTCAACATTACAAAAAGAAAAGAGTGTTCAATAATCAAGGCCAAGAATATGGACATTATCAAATGCAGAGAATACCTCCACAAAAGATGCCTCAAAAAAAAAGCAACTGAGTATATACCATAAACAATGTAACAACTTGTATTTTTTAAAAGCACATGTGTAAAAACACCATATGCCACCAAAAAAAGTATCTAGAGCAAAAGGAACACTAAATTTTGGTTGTATTTAGTATTCCGTTTCAAACATCTAATAACATACTGATAGTTGTCTTTTAAGATCTGTGATACAATATTATTCTTACTTGTAATTTTAATTGCCTTGCCTTGTTTTATATCTTGCGATTTTTAAAAGCACTTATACAACAGTATTAAGAGAGTATATTAATATTTAATTTTGTATTATAAGCATAACCTAAAAGTGTAAATAAATTAGATTTTTTGCCAAGATCTTATAAATATTACTGACATCAGCAGATAAAGTAGCACATGTTTGTTCCTGGCATATAGTAGGCATTCAAATAATATATTTAAATTAAATTTTATTTTCTATAATAAAAGTAAAACTCATAACTCTTGGAAGAGTAGCAGCATTATACTTTTTTCCCCAAAGATTTGCTCATTATCCTTCTAAAACCAGTTCTTGATATCCCCCTTATTTAGCAGTTCTGTTGGCAATAACACAAACTGCCTCACTCTGAAGTCTTGTCTTACCGATAAAACAAATCAAGAAGTGACAGTGTAACTCATCAAGTTGACATTTGCTACATAACTGTCAGTATTTTCTAAAGAAAAGTAATTCTGAAACCTTTTGGTAAATGAATAAACTTTCCTTAGATAAAAGCAATAAAGCAATCTCTTTAGAATTCCACTGCTACATTTTCTTATACAAGCTAGCATCACATTTTCTCATTCTTTATTTTTAATTATTTTCTCATTTTTAAAAAATTTATAAAGGAAAGAGGTTTAATTGACTCACAGTTTCACATGGCTGGGAGGCCTCACAATTATGGTGGAAGGCAAATGATGAGCAAAGTTTCATGGCAGCAAGCAAGAGTGTGTCCAAGGGAACTCCTCTTGATAAAATCATTGGATCTTGTGAGACTTGTTTACTATCATGAGAATAGTACAGGAAAGACCTGCCCCCATGATTCAATTACCTCCCACTGGGTCCCTCCCACAACACATAGGAAATATGGGAGCTACAATTCAGGATGAAATTTGGGTGGGGACACAGCCAAACCATATCAATTACTATATACTCATCTTTATTTTAATGAATTTAATCACTGTCTGTTACCATTCTTTTTTCTTGTGATAATTTATCAAGACAAACATATTCACAGACATTTCACTACATCGGTCTTGCGCTATATAGTGGACAGAGTTGTCACTTCTCAGATGCTTGGATACCAGGCAGGGGACCAAAAAGCCTGAATGACTATCAAGCACTAAGATTGCGTTAATGTCCTGAATATTTCTTAGAGGTGTTGTCACCTTTAATGTGTACAGTACAACAGAAATTAAGACCTAGACTGGTAAATGTCACTTTTCTTATTCAAATTATGTATTCCAGGTGGATTAATACTGACAGTGTTCTAGAGCTCTACAATATAAAAATGACTAATAATGGTATGTAAAATGAGAATGAGCAAATATTAGCCATATTAAAATAATTTAGATTAATGTAACTGTAATGTTTGAATCAAAAGCACTTTAAGATCTAATACTGTATATATGCATTTATGGAAAAGTGAAGCAAACAAACGAACCCATGAAAACAAAAAAACATAATTTTTAGTGTTAAAAATGAGGAAATTGCCAAGGGAGGGGTGAAACAATAGTGACTAAGAGAATGCATAAGGTGGCTTTCTAGGAAACAGGTCATATTCTATTTCTTGATCTGGGAACTGATTATATCAATGTATTTTATCTGTGAAAATGTCATTTAACCCATTGTAAAAGAATATAAGTCAATGCGTTTTATCTGTGAGAATGTTTTTTAACCCATCGTGAAAGAATATAAGTCTCTGCTTACAACACAGAAAGCCTTCCAGAGAAAGTTTCATGGAAAGAAAATATTCAGACATAGTAAAGATTACATGTCAAATCAATTTGAAAAGATTAATGAAAATGATGTAAAAAACTTCAGATATTATTTTTAGAAATACAAATTAGCACTAACAGTGGAAAATTTTATCACATATACCTTATATGGATAGGAAAATATCAAAAATTTGGCATATATAATTTTAATATTCTAATGAAAATATTAACTTCTCTGTAAAACTAAAATTTTTAAAAATTTTTAAAAATTTGAATAGCATATATAAAATAAATCTGTGATTACAATTTACAAAGAGTTGCAGTGTTTTTTTGTTTTGTTTTGTTTTGTTTTTGGTGGGAAGGGGTTGGCATTTACATTAAATAGAATGAGACCAAAGGAAAGATTTGAAATGTTGGTATTACTTGACATGTTGATCTGGGTTGCGATTATGGAGATGTGTATTTGCAAAAAGTTAAAAACTTATGAAGAGCTTTGCACTTTAATGTATGGTAATAGTATTTCACTACTATGTTTGCATTTAAAAAGTTACAGAGAGCTTATAGTCAAATTGGCTTTAAATATACAAACCACTAATTTTTAGACAAAAATAGTTTTGTTGTAGAAAAATGAGTTACCAAAGTGGAAGAGGGAAGGAGGCCCTTAACAAAAAGGGAGTGCCATAGTAGAGAGATTTGAAACATTTGATAGATAGATAGAATTCAAAGAAATATAGGAAAAAGAAAGAGAAAAGAAAAAACAAAAGAAAGAATAAGAAAGAAAGAAAGAAAGAAAGAAAGAAAGAAAGAAAGAAAGAAAAAGGAGAGAGAAAGGCAGAGAGGGAGGGAAGGAAGGAAGAAAGGAAGGAAGGAAGGAAGGAAAACAAAGTATGGAAAAGAGAGAGGAGAAAGCCAGAGAGAGGGTAGAAATAGACAGAGAAATATAATGTAATTAAAGTATATGTATAGAGAAATAAATACGGTAAACTGCTATGAAAACAACTCTGGACAAGAATACAGAATAAAAAGCCATGTTGGATGCAGGAAAACAAGGAGCTTCAAATGCCAACAACTTGACATGTTGTTCTGGGCTGTGACTATGGAGCTATGTGTTTGCAAAAAATTAAAAACTTATGAAAAGCTTTGCACTTTATGGTAATAGTATTTCACTACTATGTTTTCGTTTAAAAAGTTACAGACAGCTTATAGTCAAATTGGCTTTAAATATGTGAACCACTAACTTTGAGACAAAAATGAGAGCTTCTAGCTCTCTGTTTCTTGTGGGTTTTTTGTTGTTGTTGTTGTTCTTGTTGTTGTTGCTATTCTTTTGCCATTCTATAGCAAAATGAAGTTAGTGCTAAGTATAGATGACAAAGATACAGAAAGCAATACCATAGGATCTGCATACACATACGGGGGATTATGACAGGATTTTACTCAATGATCCAGATGGGATGATTGGTAGGAAATAATGAAGACTGTCAGAAGACATGCTAACCCCCAAAACGGGGAAATGAAAATGTATTAAATTTATAATGCCTGGTAATGCTATCTTTTTTAAAAATATATTTTTATTGTACTTTAGGTTCTGGGGTACATGTGCATATAATTATTTCTTCAAAACTACAAACATGATGCAAACATTTAGTATTACTTTTGAATAGCATTTATTTAAAGAAAGTAAGTTTATGTTTTTAAACTTATTTTCCAAGTTTAAAAACATAAACTTGGAAACATTAGCTAAAGCAACATTCAGTATGCAATTAGGCATTTCAGAAAGCTAAATTTATTTTTCTGGTTACCACAATGGATTTATTAAATATATATATAGCTTAACAACATTTATTTTTTATGGGAAATGTTATCATTTTGCAAAAGTTCTCAAACTGCTAAGAGCCAAATACGTAATTTGGACTATTATTTAAATTTTTTGCAAAAATGTACTTTTTGTGGTTGTTGTATATGCTGTGGCCATAATTAAGTACACACACACACACACACACACACACACACACACACACACAAAAGCAAATAATCACATTCCCTCTGCAGTCATTCATATTGGAATCACTATTTCTTGCCAAAATATCTGTTTCTGTTACTTCTGTTATCCGAATGGTTTTTATTTAGTAGTCGAATGGTTAGGTTCTTAACAGAAAAAGTATTAGCAGAGGTCTTTACATAGGGAAAGAAATAAGAGTAAATGACTAAGTTACACCAGTTACAAGAATTCTAGATTTACAATAGAAAAAAATAGAATATGGACCACACTTTTGTAAGTATTGGAGAGAAATAGTTTGTGTATTTACTTACACTTTTTCCGAGCATAAACATGTTAGAAAAAGCATGTCTAATGTTTTCTATTTAACACAACATAATAGGAATGCATTTAACAGAATTTTTCTGTTCCTTACTGTAGGTCTCATCTTAACAGTGAAAAACACTATCTCTTACATAAAAAGGTAGGTAATCATTTACTCTTTGCAGAAAACCAGTGGAAGATTTTTTTAAAAAGATGTATTACTGCCAAAATGATATAATTTTAGCAGTGGCAACATGTGTTTGGTCCTTCTTTCTTAGGAAATAGAAATTCCCAATGTCATTTGCTCAAGCCTATGTTATTAAACATAGCTTTGAGCCTCTCCATTCCTTCTTTGAAGGTTGAAAGCCATGTACATAAAAGTACCCTGCTGGGTTCTTCATTAGAACCTTGTGTTCCATTTTATGAACACAAGTCAACTTTTGACCCATGGTTTCACAGACTTTCTCCAGATTCTTTGGTATCTTTCTGCTCCACTAACCAGCACTCCCCTCTGTCTTTCCTATAGGACCTGAAATGTCCCTCTGCTTTTAAAACATGACTTTATAACTAGCATTCATTATCTTTTCAATAAATTTTATTCTAGGGATGCCACTTCTGTAATGGTGGTATGAAGATCTTCATGGACACTTTCCCTAGAAAAACTACCATAACCAGTGAAAAATTAAAAAATGCTCAATCATTTGAGACTGATAAAAATTGTCAGAATGGCATACAGGAAATGAATAAACATTTATTTCAGAAAATCTACCAAATCTCAGCAAAGGTACATGGAGAAAAGAAAGGTACATGGAGAAAAAGCCAGTACTTGGGGCTTTTTCTTCCCCAGCTCCTAACCTAAGGATATGTTAAGATAAACAGCGTTCCAACATTTCTCATTCCCCCAGCTCTACCTTATGGATGATCTATTCTAGGCAAGTGGTCAGAAACGTTCTCATTCTAGCCAGCCCCCAGTTATAGGGTAGGAGTTGTGACTCAGGCATGGTAGCCTAAGAATACTGGGCCTCAATCATCTTCACACTGCCTCAGTCACAGGGTGGATATTCCATGCTGAGAGAGAGACTGAAAATACTGGAAATTATTACTCTTTCCTAGAATCCTGACTGTAGGGCAGGAATGTCACTTTAAGAGAAGCAGTCGATTCTTGTCCCGTCCTCCAGCCCCAGAACAATGACTCAGAGATTCTGTCCAAAGGGAAAAGAATTACACAAGAAAACTCCGAAGTATGGACTAAATAAATTTATTCAGAAGAGATTATAGGAGAGTTCAACCTAAAAGGCACATTTGAAAACAGTGAGATTTTGATCATGAGCAATTAAGAGAAGAATGATAGCTACATGATGCAAAAAATGAAATGGTGAATCAGCTGAAAGTTTAACACAGAAACCAAAAAATAAACAGGTAAAGAGAGCACTCCCAAGGTCAGAATAACCCTTAAATACTGGCTTCATATGATACCACTGTAAAAGGTTCCAAATGCATGCTCAGAACAGTAGCAAACAATTAGTAGGGTTTAATGTCTAGGCACAATACCATAGATACAGACCAGTTAGAAACGCAGAAAGGCAAACAGGAAAGGATAGTCAACTATAACTAATTGAAATCCACTCTAATTCCCATGGAGTGAGGGAGAGGAACTCTACTGAAGCTCACACTTAACCATCTGAGGAGTAGTCTGTCACTGAAATCATCAAACAAGTTAGGATGCAAGTAAACAAGCAAACAACAAGACTAGCAAGGGAGTGAAACTGTTTCCAGAGTTGCTATACTTTATTATTTATAATACTTAGTTTCCAACAGTAAAATAAAAGGCATGCAAAAAAGCAAGAAATTATGACTCATGTACCTGATAAGAAGCAGGTAAACAAAAATTGCCTTTAGGGGGCCCACATGACAGATGTAGCAGACAAAGACTTCAAAACAGCTATTGCAAGTATGTTCAAATAAATTTAAACGTACTTAAAAATAAAGAAACATATAGGGATTATAACCCAATGGAGAATGTTAATAGAGAAATACAAATTATAAAGAAAAAAGCAAAAGAAAATTCTGGAAATGAAAGGTACAACAGCCAAAATGAAAAGTTTACTAGAGGATCTCAGCAGACTTGAACTACAAGAGTAAAAAATTACTGACCTTTTAAATAAATCAATATATATTATGTAATTTGAAAAATAGAGAAAAATAAGAAAGAAGAGCAATAAACTGACATTCAGAGAAATGTGGGCCACCATTAAGTTTATGAATAAATACATAATGGTAGTTTTGGAATAAGAAAAGGATAAAAGCAGAATAATATTTGAAATATAATGACTGAAAACATCCCAATTTTGCTTAAAATCATTATCCTATTCACCCAACAAGTTTAATAAACTTTTAATGGAGAATGCAAAGAGAATCATGCCCAGATACAGGAGAGTTGAAATGTGAAAATACAATGAATAAAAATGCCTTTGACTTACATTAAGCCATGAGGCAAATAGTACTTCAACTTATATTAATGTGACATACCATTTTGATGACTATGAACAAAATAACTGATATACATACCTTTTGATTCAGATGTTTAAAAAATTTAAATAGTAATTATCAGAAGTCGATAATACTGAGAATTAACATTATACTTAAATATGATAAAATTACTCAGTATTGTGCTAAATAATATAACACATTTTTTCACTAAGATTAAAACAGCCATGAAGTGTGTAGTTATCTACAATTATTAGATGGCTTCACAGAGCATTAGACAAGTTAGCTTCTTCATGTTAATATAGCTGGTAGAATCAAAGCTAAATAAAGAACCAGAACTAAAAACAAGGCAGGCCCTGATTTCTGCAAATGATTGTGTGTTTTTGGCCATAATAAGTACCATTCAGTATCAGCAGATAGATAAAGCAAACTAAATATGGCCTGAGAAGGACTCCATACTTCTATATTTGAGTCCTTGTGGATGAACTGTAACTTAGCTTAATAAACATACAAAATTCAAAAACTAACTTAGTAGTATACACCTATAACAGTAGCCAAGTCTTGGTCATTCCCAACGGCCATACTTCAACCATTCATGACCTGCTGTTTGTTCAAACTGTTCAAATAAAGCATATGCCAAGCTGTAACCAATTCAGCTGTTCTGTACCTCAGTTCCAATTTCTGTATGTCATTTACTTTTTGTTGTTGTTGTTCATAAATCTTCTTCCAACAAATAACTGTGCTGCTGAAGTTTCTGTGAATCTGTTGTGATTGTGGGGACTGCCCAATTTGCAAACCATTCATTGCTCAACGAAACTGCATTAAATTTAATTTGGCTGATGTTTTTCTTTTATCAGATGGTGTCAGAAGTGGGAGCTGAAGTAGAGATTCTAGTGATCTCCAAGAACGCTGAGTGAACATGCAAGGTATCTGCAGGACCCACTTGTATACATTGACCTCTCAGAGTGACTGGGGATTGTGGGTTAGCTCCCTCCTGAATTTTGGAGCTCCACAGATGTGTGTTTTGAGCTCTCCAAGTTTCTTTGAGCAAATTTCTGATCCAAATTGGGTTTGGAAGTCATGACAGAACTTCTGGGCTGGTTCCAGGAATGGATTTTATCTGGGAATTCACTGGCTTGGATACAGTTAGAGGCCTCTTACCTCTGACTCGGTAAGAAAGGAACTGGTGGTTAGCAATAATATTACAGTGGTTTTACAATTTGGCTTTTAAAAATTCAGAGGGATTTTTGTGTTCTATCCCTTTCCTTCATTTTTCTTGCACTGCTGTGTAAGAAAAATCATTGGCTAAGTTATTCAAGAGAACCCAAGAGTAAAGCCCATATTTTAGGTAAAACTGGGATCCTTAATTTCTGAAAAACTGAGTTTCTTCTGCCTTACACATTAGGCCTGGGAGGCAGAAAAGTCTTACAGAAATGGTGAAATCTTACTGAAGATAACTTACAGTGGAATGTTCCAAATGAACAACAACACACTGAAATACATTTAAAAAAAAAAAAAAAGATTTGTGTGTGCTTGTGTGTGTGTGTGTGTGTGTGTGTGTGTGTGTGTGTGTGTTGCAGCTTGCACCCAGGGTAATGGTGCAGCAACTCAAATCATGATGGCCATTCAAAGAAAGTGAACCCAAAAGGCCAGCCTGCTGGCAAAAGGGTAAGAATTTCTTACCAGTCAGATTTCTAGTTATTCTCTCTCTGTGCCAATTGGTTGCATGAATGGTAAAAATTACTGTTTTTCTCCTCTGTAAAGTTTTAATTAATGCAAAAAAGAATTCTGAGGATAGTGGTAAGCTGTAGTCAATCTGGCACATGTTGTGCTATAAATTAGTTTTTCTGTGTTGAGGAATACCTTAGGATAAAACATGGGCATAAGTGCCCATAAACTCAGTGTTCAAGATGGCTCAGCAAGCTGGTCAGTAACAAACTTTGTTGCAGTTCCCTGAAACAAACAAAAAACTGCATGAGGTCTCTATGACCTTGGGAGCTTAACCTTGTAACCATGTAGCACAACTTTCTCTTGGTCTCCACATTCCAGGGTACAGGAATTTTAGGTTTTATATCATAGTTAGCTCTAAAAATTATCTTAGTAGTTAGCCTTTACAGTGGGCATGGTAGCTCACACCTGTAATCCCAGCACTTTGGGAGGCTAATACAGGCAGATCATAAGGTCAGGAGACCAAGACTATCCTGGCCAACGTGGTGAAACCCTGTCTCTACTACAATACCAAAATTTAGCTGGGCATAGTGTTTTGTACCTGTGGTACCAGGTACTCAGGAGGCTCAGGCAGAGGAATCACTTGAACCTGGAAGGTGGAGATTACAGTGAACTGAGATTGCGCCATTTTATTCCAGCCTGGCGACAGAGTGAGACTGTTTAAAAAAAAAAAAAAAAGGCTTTGCAAGCTCAAAATTAAATTAACTACTTCAAAATTAACTACTTTAGACTTCTTGGAAGGACACTTTGATTGTCCTGAGCTGTAGCTCAGCAGTTAATGTTTTGCCTTTTTACAGTGTTGGTCCAGGTTTGATTCCCAGCTTATAAGGAAAATAAGTCCTTTCTGGTTTAATACCTATGTGACCCTGTACGTTCTCTTCTCCTTCACAGACTGTTTTCTTTTCTCTGAGCATCTGGGAGCTTACCTTTTGTAAAGTTCAAAAGCCAGAAATATTGGCCATTTGGCCTGGCTAAAATCAGGTTATAACAAATTTTAAAAGGACTTTATCAAAGAGCATTGTTGTTAAAAGTCAACTTAATTAAAAGTGGATATTCAAGTTCTAACAGCCTGGACTCCTTGGGGAAAACAGAAGGCACCAGAGACACTTTTCTGGCCTTGTTCTTCCAAGGAATCCACCCTAAAACCAATAACCAATTAAGAAACTAAACACTGGCAAATGAAAAATCTTACAACTACTACAGTAATCTTCTGTCTATGTAGTTATAAATGTTTTGTGTGTGATATTTACATAAAAGAGTTCTAGCTAATTGACTTAAACAAAAATAAGCACTTAAATAAAACGTTTTAAAAAAATTAACACTGTAATGCCTTTTGTTTCATAACTTTAGTAATCTTTGGGAAATAAAAACAGCATTAACAATTGTTGTCAAAATGAAACATTTGGTCTAAATTATGAAGGTCAGATATTAGGTTTGCTAAATGCTTTAAGATCATAAACTGCTTTGACTTTGGAAAGTTGTTCAATTTATTTTGGAGCATTATTAGATTCTAGACAAGGCCTGGGATATGTGAAATTTCCCATGCTCTCTAGCTTATGCAAAGAGGGTTATAAAGACAAGGAATTTTATGTATGATGAATTTTTGTACTAAAGTAAAATGACTGATTATTTAAAAAGAGGGGTGTTTAGGACAATTCAGAAAGTCTAGGAATGTCTTAGATTGTAAGTCATGAAAGAATTTATTAATGGGAATTTATGCAAAAAAAATGTTGTATAATTTAAAGGTGATTAGACCTCCTAAATGCTTCATAAAATGCCACTGTGACTCTTAACGGTACAACTTGCTGGCTTTACAGTTAGGTAAGTCCTGAGAAATGTGGAATGAGTTACTGGAAAGATTCAGATCTTACCTGCATTTCTGTCTGGGTTCTAGGGTCCACACCTAGTACATAATTAAAATCCCAAACTTACCAAGGTTTTCACTGAAAGTAAAAGTTTCTAAAAGTTAACATTGTAACAAGGGGTATTATTCAGTTTTTCTGTAAATTGAACATCAAAATAAAAGCACAGCAGATTTTCTTAAAGCACTAGTCTCCTCTTTAACAAAATTGTAAGGAGTTATGAAAGGCTTACAAAATTCTTATCTCATGATCAAATTGATTAAGATTGAATACATTTGTCTATAAGGTTCTTATTAAGAATTGGGCTTAACATCAATAATACACTAATGGATCAGTGGTTTAAAATGGACTTATGTAGTTTAAAAATTATGTTAAAAAGCACTGTAAAAGTAAAAATAAGGTTTAACCTTCAGGTTAAATTTTAGTGAATGAGATTAATATATGTTCCAAAATTGTATGGGATTTCTAAAAATCGAATATGTCCGGGTATATGCTATCTATTATAATTAGGGTTTTTATGCTAAGTTATTGTAGCTCACAGAAATAACCAACTTTCCTAGTTAATTGTGATTTTAACTTTGGAAGCTTGAACTTTGGGTTCATAATCTCACAGCTGAGAAGGGTCCCTCCACACTCTTGGAACTGTACACTCATGGAAACCCTTAAGGTAAAACTAACTAGGGAGGTCTTTCCCCAGAAAAAGATGGCTTTGTTGTTGTGAACAGTTTTCCCAATATCCTGGATCAAAACTTTTCTACTATTATTGTACTCATATTTGAATATTGCTTATGTTTCTATGAACAAAGTAAGTGGAAACGTGGTCTCTTATGTACACTTATGGAGTATACATTATTTGTGAAGGACTTTTCAGCTATCCTTATACATGGATATAACCTTATACTTTGATAGATAAAAGAAGTAGGCCCAACATAGGTGAAAAACTTTAATGGTACATATGTTGCCTCATAATCAATCAGAAACAGAGCATTGGTTCACTCCTCTTAATATACGCATCCTCTTAACACACAGCTAGCCTTATACATGGACAACCTTATACTTCTATATATAAAAGAACAAGGCCCAACACAGGTGAAAATCTTTAATGGTACATATGTTGCCTGATAATTAGTCAGAAACAGAACATTGGTTCACTCCTCTTAACACATTTCTAATTAGAAATATATCCCTCATAATGGGCTTTATGGCAGATTCTACGGTAAAGGCTATAGTTACACAACTGACTTTAAATTCTCTTGTGAAAGTTATGCCAAATAATAGAATTAGCTAAACAGAAAAGTACCTGTGCAGCTGCTAGCACTTGTGGCCTATGGAGAAATACATCAACTGTAGATTATAAAAATTTAGTTGTAAGGCGTTAATGAAGACTACTTAGTCAAGCAAGTGGACTCTTCATACAGCTCATTTTTAAATATTAGGTGGTTTTGTTTATGGGGATGCTGGGTATGGGTAAGGAGCATACTCCAAACTCTTATTATCCTCCAGATAATCATGGTAATAGTCTCTTTTGTGCACTGTATACTCTCAAAGGTTTTAAACGTTTTCATGCAGCCATCTCTAGAATGTCAAATGGTCTCTCTTCAGCTAGCATGACAAAAGCTGAAAGAAATTTACAACCATGAGGACACTGTAACCTATAAATGACACAGTGAGACTGGAAACCCAACACGATGGTAACTGAGAGTGGTGCCAAGGACCTGTGTTTTGGTCACACTCTCACCTAAGTGAGAAACTGGCCAAAAAGAAGGAATTTTTTTAAACAAAATTATGGGAGGCCATTGTTTGGGACTGAGCTCATGCTCTAGGCCCCAACAAGTCAAACCATACAAAATGGAGTCACTTTTGCTAAACGTGACAATCAAACTAAGAGTTTAAGGAAACACATAGATACTAAAACAGACCAGGGTTTGTTTTTCTCCTGTAAACAGAGCATTCCAACATAAAGAGGTACCCCTTACTCAGTTCTTATTCACTCCTTACAAAACTCATTATTTTACTGTTTCCCACTGGGTTTCAAGACCATGTAAGTACATTTACAATGGTGACAGTGACATCAATGACTATGGTTTTGGTCAATCTCTCAAATTGAGAAAATGACCAAATTGGGGAATTGTTTAAGCAAACTAAATATGGCCTGAGAAGAAGTCCATACTTCTACATTTGAGTCCTTGTGGATGAACTGTAACCTAGCTCAGACAGACACAATTCAAGACCTTACTTAGAAGGATGCACCTATAACAATAGCTAAGTCTTGATCAATCCCAGCTGCCAAATTTCAACTAGTCACACAGTGCTGAGTGTTCAGACTGTGTTCAAATAAGGCATATGCTGAGCTGTAACCAATCCAACCATTCTATACTTCACTTCTGATTCTGTACATCATTTCTTATGTGTTTGTCTATAAGTCTTCTTTCAACACATGGCTGCGCTGGAGTCTCTGTGAATCTGCTATGATTTCGGGGGCTGCCCAATTTGCAAATTGCTCATTGCTCAATTAAACTCCTTTAAATGTAATTCAGCTGAAATTTTTTATTTTATCTCAAGGCTTAGCGTTTCCCAATCCACAGATGTCTCTGTTGGTATACTGCTGAAATTTGCAGTTAAAGTTGAGACAATTTATTAAATATTCCCTACTTTGTTTATAACGAACATGTTGGTGATCCCTGAAACAAAATAAAGTCTTTCTTTGCTCCACCCTCCTCCATTTTAAGGTGGTTTTCTTCTTAAGAAGAAATATTAAAAATCTACTGGTTGATATTTATCCCACTATTATTCAGTTCCTTTCACTAAATTATTGTTAATGAATATTTGTCCTAACCACTAACATTAGTTACCAAGTTCTCATACAGTTATTTGCTTTATCCAAGTAAAACATCAATTTCTATTCCTCATTAAAAAGCAAAACATTTGAAAGCAGTCCACTCAGGCCTAGAGAAAGAAAAACTGAAGAGATTTTAATCCTTATCAAACAAAGAGATATTATGGAGGTAACTTATGCCATCTTGGGTTATAAACAGTGACTACATTTAAGGATTGATTAAAATTGTATAATTATTTACTCATCAGAAAACTTGCTGGGAAGAAGTTTCTCTAATTGGCAGCTATTATGAGCCAGGGAAAAAAGCAATAAAACCACAAGAAATCTTGTCTCTGAGAGGTTTGGAGACTGACATAAAGATTATAAAAATTAAATAGTTACACAGACATTTTCATCCATTGCATTTGAACAAATTTTAAAAAAAGATTAGAGTGTAATTCAAAGGTTCTATTTGAAAACTCAAAAATTCATATACATGTTGAAGAATTTTAGGAAATCATGATATATTAGTGCTGGAAATAAAGTAGAAAAATTTGATTTTTACCATAATTGTGTGAGCAAAACTCTAGAGTGAAAAAAACAATGTTTTTCAATAGTCACAAGAAAATAGTAACTTCACAGCATTGGCTGAAAATGTTTATGAGCCCGAGGAAAACAGAGCATTGCTTTTCTCTCCACTCTTTTTATTTCTCATCTTTTATAATATTATATTTCCATCATTTGTTTGATGCACCTAATTATTCACTTACTGATAATTGTAGAACTATAAAAATCCAAGAGACTATGAATATTGTCTGTCACTATATACCCAACAGAATGTCCTTCTAATAGGACGTGCATGATTAGAATTTGATAAATGTGTCTATTATTTAACCAAATTGTATACTTGCAAGAAGTAGACATCTATGTGACAATAAGAAATCCATATTAAAGATAAGAGTAAATGCTTTCTATTATACATGTAGTTCTAAGTAACTGAATAATGTTCTAAGCCTGTAGTCTCAGTGTCAACTCATAAAAATACATGGTGAGTAGAGGTAGTCATCCCCATGTAAGGGGGAATTTTCTAATTATTTAGAAAGAATAATTCGCTATTTTGGGGATGTTGAAAAAAATTCAAATTGGGGTTACTAAAAACTCTGTGTTCAATGTCAAAACAGACTTCTAGTCAAAACAATCAGAAAGCGAAACAGATTATAAATAAATTAATACAATCTACAGCTCTAAAGATAAACAATAATAAATGTTTTAAAGTAAGTAAATACTGCAGAATAGAAGAGTATACATATTTTTAAATGAAATAGCATTCCAGCTTTAACAACTGATTTCTTGTTTATAGTTTTTCTAATGTATTTCATCACACAATGGAGGCAAAGAAATGTTTTTCGTTTAATCACATGAATAAAGTCATTCATTTTAAAATTAAGTTACTTCTTTAATAACTAAAAAAGCAAGACATTAGTATGTCTTTTCATAAAAATTTCAGCAAGACGAAAATACTATTGATTGCCTAATTATTGACTGAATAATCCTTACATTTTGAATGAAATCAAGAATTATAGTTGCAAGATTAAGGCGTTGCAATGCAATAGATTCTAAAAATGTGTTATTTTCGAGAAGACTTAATTCAAAGTTAAGTAAATCACTAGATGAAAATGCTAAGATGAGATATTTCCATGAGTGTAGTGAGCATACCAATTGCCAGGCTTAATTCCCTTATTATTTTTATAAGTCACTATTCCTTTATGCTTATAGACAATAAATTTCCCATTCAGTAGCCTTCTTATCTACAACATTAAAACCTATCTCTCATTTATTTTATTGTCACTATAGTGGCCATGCAAAAAAAAGGACTAAAGTCAATTTCTTTTTAATCTAGCTTGTTGTAAAAACAAACCATTGCTTGACAAGCAACCTAGACTGTTATCTCTTATAGACACTATAAAATCCCCATACTTAGCAGCTTGCAGGTATCGGAATAGAAATATCATATGTCAAATTATATGTTTGTAGGAAGATGAGGTTCAATTACAATAAATGTAATGTCTACCACCTAAGATACAGCATATTAACAGAAAACTATGACTCAAGGGAGTAATAAATAGAAATCAGAGTATAACAACAGCCACAAAAATAATAAGTATTATTATGACAAAGAACAAAGTGACATCTTTTAAACTAAGGTTTTTACAATGCTATCAAATCAAGATACTCAGTTCTTGTTTTAATTCTATAGTAAGGAATTCCTTACCCTAATTGTTGTAAATAATATTTAATAACAATTACTTACAAACAGCAATTCTGCTTTTTACGTATTTATGCACTTACACATTAAGTGATTAATAAATGTAATTATTAATTAAGTGATGAATCATCTCTCTGATGAGGGCACTAAACAGACCACAACTGCCAAACTGTAGAACTTTGAAATAGTATATATTTTCTTTACTATTTAATGACTTAATAACCAAGACTAGCTCATTTTTGTTGAGTGGTTTTTCTTTAAGTATGTTTTTATTTCTAATAATACCTCATGGGACCCATAGGGGAAAAGGTAGGGGATGGGAAATAAAGCTTTTCACCTTCCAGGTGCAGTAGCTCCCACCTGTAATCCCAGCACTTTGGGAGACTGAGGCTGGCAGATCACCTAAAGTCAGGAATTCAAGACCAGCCTGGCCAACATAGTAAAACCCCATCTCTATTAAAAATAAAAAATTAGCCAGGTGTGGCAGTGACCACCTGTAATCCCAGCTATTCAGGAGGCTGAGGCAGAAGAATTGCTTGAACCTGGGAGGCAGAGGTTGCAGTGAGCCAAGATCACCCCATTGCACCTCAGGCTGGGTGACAAAGCAAGACTCCATAAAAGAAAAATAAAATAAATAAAAAACCCTCTTGTGGGCATGATTCAGAAAGACACTGATTGCAACACATAGGTGAAATATTCATTCCCCTTAGAGACTCAAGCTCATTGTTTCAGAAGTTCTAAACAAAAAATAAATCATCATGCATCATGAGATTTTAAAATTAAAAAGTAAAAGATATATGCACTATTTCTTTCTTAAAGTAATTTAAAATGTTCACAGCTATTTTTAGATTAAATTCTTATTACATTCATTGT
The DNA here is from genome assembly GCF_048565385.1 of Saimiri boliviensis. Classification (NCBI taxonomy): domain Eukaryota; kingdom Metazoa; phylum Chordata; class Mammalia; order Primates; family Cebidae; genus Saimiri; species Saimiri boliviensis. The sequence continues at coordinate 31,688,311 of NC_133458.1, forward strand.
TAACATATCTAATAATATATGAGAGTTGAATGCTAGTCCTTAACTAAGTTATAATAAAAGGATCTTTTAAAACTGTACGTCAGACATGCTTTCTGTATACCATCTAAGTTAGTAAAGTTCATGTTAACTACATAAGGGTAATGTAATTTAAAGAACTGAACTTTTGTTCTTCATGACCATTTCATTGCTTTAGAAAAACATTAGCTTAGAACAAAACTGGGGATTCTGTGTTACACTGATCACTATGTGAAATTTAATGTGTTATATGGATTCATTTGGGTGAAATTATAACTTAGATTATTTTAACAATTTAAGGAGAATTGATTTTTCCCTAATATAGTCTTTAAGAATTATGATTTTCTTATAATTAAATCTTACAAAAGCAGTTCCAACTTTCTCTGTTTCAGAGAGAAAGAGAAAATTAGCTATTCCTTACACACATGTTGATGCATGTGCACGTGTGCAAACAGGGAGGGATGAAGGAAGGAGGGAAAGAGAGAGGGAGAGAAAAATATTGTATCATTCATGATATTTTTTTTTAATTACCCTGAAGGGAATTCTTCATCTGTTCTAGTATTTGTACACAATTAATGCTAAATAAATGTTTGGTATATTGTGTATAATCTAATTTGATACTCAAATATACAATATGTATATGGCACACAGAGCTCACTCACCTCAGATAACACTGGACTAATGATTACTGGATTCTCTATATTTCCTGAATGCAGCAGACATGCTTGCCTGGAGGTCTTGAGCTTGCCCATCCCTGTCTTTGTTATGCTCTTCCCCAGGTTGCTACTTTGCTCTGGTAGTCAGGCAAAAGTGAGACCTTGTCTGACTATCATATTAACCATTTCAGCACAACCTGTTATTCACTAGCTCCTTCAACTGTTTCATTTTTTTTCTGTGGGAGTCCAGTCAGGGTGGTGGCAAAAATATTAAGGGAAAAATATTAGAGAAAGTTATAGAATATAATCTCAAACCCTTTTTGAAGGCCTAAGGGTTTTCAATATAGTTCTTGGCTGAAGGCAGCCAGAGTCTCTTTACAGGAATCAGAGAGATTAGGTTGCAAATACAAAGGATTGTAAGTAGTTTATCTTGTTTACTCATGTGGTCTTAAAACTATCCTTTGAGACAGAGGGCCCTCCCAGGGGAGGTCAACCAGGGAGATTACTCTCTAATGGTGTTTTCTTTGCATTCAGAACTTGGCCTTTACCCTAGTGGTGCTGATTCAAAGCTTTTGTAATTTATTGTGTGCTAAATAAAGACCAGAGAGGCCAGTGCATTTGGACCAGTGGCTGCTATATCTTTACAGTACTCACCAGGGAGTCTGTAAGTGGCTATGGACACTCAGCCTGCTTTTACACTGAAAATCTGTGTCTGAGTGAATTTATTCAGCAGTTGCTGAGTCAGGGTCTGCAGGGTAGACTCCCACAAGTAGTGATCCCAACAGCGGCACCCAGGGTGGGGTGACCCCAACATTTTTCTGCAGAACTTTCATCACTTGGTTAATTTAAGGTTTTATGTGCTGTCTTTTTCTTACTGCAACACTAGTATGTAAGCTTCAAAAAGGCAATGTTTTTGAATGAAATATTTTCACAACTCACACTAAAGTTTAGCAAACTACATAAGTATGTTTGCATGAATGACTGAATCATATGCAACTTAGGCAATCGGATTTATTATTTTATCATCTCAGTTCATATGTGAAGAGTTACTGTAATCATCTCAATGTACCCTACATGTTACAAAACTCTTTGCTTATGGTTCAACACGTTTGAGTCATTTGCCTCTTATCTCAACTGGAGTCCCCTTCTCATGTGATTATTTCAGCGGGAGCATCTTCCTTTGAGCTTTTGTCTATTTTCCATGAGCTTTAAGGCTTCATTTGCAGCTCTCTGCAAGCATTTCTGTCTTGTTTTTCTTGAAATGCTATCCCTTTTAACATCAATAAATTTACACTCAATTGTTGTTACAGTTCATTTGCTGCTGTCTCCCTGGTATTTCAGCTATATTTCAAACTGTTTTGCTAATTTTCATTTTGTACCGTTTTTGCAATCATATGTAGATGAGGTGTGAGAGGATAAAGTGACAAGTACATGTTTCAAGTGAAATCCTAGGGAAGCAGCAATTTAAATTCACATTACCATTTGACCATGTCTGTCTTATTAGAGAACACTGGTTTATAGAATTTTCATTCACTAATACAATCAATTTGGTTTATCAGAAGCCAGTCTAGAAAGTTCCAAATGTAATTTTTAATGTTATAATACATTGTGCACAAGGTCAAGCTAAGCAAAACTCAATAAATTCATTGATCCTTTTTGTTTATTCTCTTTCCCATTGCATTCTGTTCAATAAACTCTTTTTCTACTTTAACTCGGAAACCTTCTCTAAAGAACAGCACATGTTGTTTGGAGTAGTTTCAATACATTCTTCTGGTTAATTTTAGAATTATTCTATTTTCATTAGCTTTTGGAATTTAGATTCAACTTTGACTAACATTGAAGATGACTGATAAACTGGACCACATCCCAATAAATTTCAAGGCATTATTTCAGAAATGTCACCATTTTATGCTAGGACCTTTTCATTACACAATTTTTTCTCTTATTCATATCTGTGTAATTATTTTTCACAAAGTTATTAAATGGGTACCATGAGTTTACCTGTAGGTCTCCCTTCTGCTACTAAGCAGTGGCCTTTAGCTTTGGAGCTGGCTGCTAACTTTAAATGTTACTAGATATTCAAGATCTTTCTGAGTCAATTACTCTCTCACATACAACAAGCAACACGTTATACAAAGTATCTTCTTGAGGAGTCTTAAATTTTACTTTTCTTTCAACAATTTTTAAGTGAGAATCACCCTGAGTTTCAGGTATTTATTTTATAACTAACAGAATTATGACTATAAGTATTTGTTCAGTTCACTTGCAACTATTTCAAGGGTCTCCCCAATGTAAAGCAATATGTTTAAGCTGTAAGGATATATAGAATTATTATACAGGATTTGTGTTCCCAAGGAGCTTAAGGAATAATTGGAAAGATAAGAGATTTTTAAAGAATGAAAAAAAATCAGGAAATATTAAAAGGTAGAGTATGCAAAATGTCCAAAAGTGATAGTACTAATAAGTGCTTTCGATGTTCACAGGGAGGGATCACTAAATGACTGAAAACTCAAAATAATTTTCCAGTTACACTAGGAGCCAAGCAGAGTGAGAAGGACGTCTTCAGGAAAAGGGAATGGCCTAGCCTAAGTCTAAGAGCCAAGCTAAGTGAGCAGACTTGAAAGAGAGTTGCATTTGAATAAGCAGAAAGTAGTGAAGCAAGCATTGCAGGCAGATGGAGGGACGTGCAGTAGGAAGACTGTTTACAGTTTTTTTCAGAGAGTAATAGCTAGAATAAAAGGTTTCTATTAAGATAGCCATGGAGATAAATCTGTAGGATAGCTAAAACTACAAGTTTCTAGATTCTTATTGATTCTGTTTTACACTACCTGAAGTCTTTTTAAAACACAAGTTAAGCCATATATAATCACTGCTCCAAAGTCTACAGTTATAGAGTACTTTTGAACTATACAAGGAGGATGTCTGTGTGAAGGAGCAGCCAGGCAACAGAGCTAAAGCCCATTAGTGTGAAAAAGATGTTCACAAGGAAGGGTGACCTGATGTGAGATGTAAAAGCTTAAACAAGAGTGACGACAGTGTCTGTGCTGTAAAGACAGTGCATTAAACAGCAATGGGAGATTGTTTAAATGGGATAAAATTCAAATAAATAACAATATATTAAGATAATGAAAAGGTAATATTTGTATGGTCAGAAAAATGTTATGGAATTTTATAAAAATGAAATACTTGCTGAGGAAAATTGATGTAAACTCATGGTTTTCCTTTGCAATCATTTTTCCACTTTTCCTCCCTTCCTCTTTCTCTCCCATTCCTCTTTCTCTCTCATCCAGTAGTAACGAGGCACAGCTAATACATAGATTGGTCTTCAAATATTATTTTCCACTAAAAGAAGATAACCTGTTGGATAGATGGCTAATTTGGTGGCCAGGGCAGTATAAGGTGTGTAAGTATAAGAAGAGCTTGCATTGAGTTTGAGCAGAATGCAAAACAGTGCTCAAAAACTGATGGAGATGCCAAAACGTCATGGGAGCTACATTCAAAGGATTTCCATTAGTCAAATTTGGTGTAATTTGAGTATTAACATAAATAATGGTAGAAAAATTATCAACCATTGAGTCAAATAGAAAACCAAGTGTTTTTATAAGATTAATTCGCTATTTTAAAATTGATGAGCAATGCAGTCAGCTCTCCATATCCATGGATTTCACATCCATGGATTCAACAAACCAGTGATCTAAAATATTTGAAAAAAAATTGTTTTTCACCTGTACTGAATATATACTGACTTTTGTTTGGCATTATTTTCTAAACAATATAGTATAAATGGTGTTTATGTAGCATTCATATTTTATCAGGTATTATAAATAATATATCAATATATATTATTTAAAGTATACAGGGGGATGTTTCTAGGTTATATGCAAATACTATGTCATTTGGAGTTGAGCATCTATGGATTTTGGTATCTGCAGGAGGTCCTGGAAACATTTTTCTTAGATATTGAATGATAATTATATTTATATAGTTTCTAATAATGATTGATCATCAGGACAAAACTAGTAACTTCACAGGATAAGGTCTGCTACATAACACCTCACTCAAATAATGAAAGTGGCCACCATCTGTAATGGAGCATGTCAAATTCATGTGCTGATTAGATGCAATAAGAACCCAATATCACCTCTGTTGTAACACTGCCTATGATGCGTAACCTGAATCTAATTATAAAGAACATCACATAAACCTAAACTAAGAGACATTCTATAAAACAACAAGCATATAATTCTCAAATGTGTCAAAGTCCCGAATGTCAAAGAAATACTGAGTTCAAGAGGAAAGAAGCCTAAAGACACATGACAACAAAAGACAACACATAATTCTGAGCTAGATTATTTTTTTATACAGGACATTATTGGAGAATTTGGCAAAACTTCAATGGGGGATGAAATTTAGGTGGTAGTAATGTGACAATATTAATTTCATTATTTTTATGCTTTGTATTGTGGTCAGGTAGGAGAATGTCCTTGTGTGTGTGTGTGTGAACTGCAAACTAATGTGTTGAGAGGTCTTTGTGCTGCTAAAACAAAATACCACAGACTGGGTAATTTATAAAGAAAAGAAATTTATTTTCTCACACTTCTGAACACTGGGAAGTCCAAGATTAAGGTCCTAGCAGGTTTTGTTTTTCTGGTGAGAGTTGCTCTCTTCTTCCAAGATGGTTCCTGGATGCTTTGTCCTCTGGCAGAGAAAACACTGTGTCCTCATATGGTAGAAAGTGAAAAAGCAACCAGGCCAAAAGCTGCTTGAAGCCTCTTTTTCATGGGCTTTGACTACTCTCCAAAATCCATGTGATACAGTTTGATACTATTAAGAGATAAGGCCTTTAAAAGATGATTAGACCATGAGGGTACCCCGATTTTGAAAAATACATGTTTGAATCATAGCAAGTCGTAATAGGGTATTGGGACATAGGTAATGGCTAATCTTCAAAATCGAGTCCCAGGACAATAAGCACTATTATATCCAGTGATGTGCCTGAATAGAATAATCTATTAATAGTTAATACAAGCATTTATGGGTTTTGTCTTTGTATAATTTTTTACATTGTTTTTAGAAACTCCACTGCACTTCTGTTTCCATGCCTTTACAGTTTGGAAATGCATAAAATAAAATTCAAAATTTTTATTTTTGAACTATAATGAGTTATTACTGTTATTTAGGCTGGTTGTGAATTGTTTAGACTAGATAAATTGGCAACAACTAAGTTTATCCTTTTCTGGTAGTTACATAAAAGTCTGTAGTATGATTATATGTACAGACTGTGTATATCCCATTGATTTCAGTATACTGAAGAGGAGAGAAGATTATTCAATCAGGACATTTATTATGTACAAGCCATTAACATTAAGAATTTTCAATACTTATCTTTGAGAGAATCGAAAGAGCTGATTTTTCACAAAATATTTGAAGAAGCCAGTTAATTTTGTTATTGGCTGTCACAAATCTAAAATTTTCTGACTTACTACTCATTCATAAGTCTCATTCTACCACAAATCAGGTGTCAGTGAGTCTCATCATTGTATTTACCAAGCTGTTACAGTTTTGCATAATGGAGATTTGGAGGATACCATATATAGTAATGCATGGAGAAAAAAGAAAGTTCAGGAAGTTTAATGACCCCTTCTTGTTTCAGTACCTGCTGAGCCAATAAAGCTCAGCTGTCAGAATTCCGTTATTAATTCTCGATTACTTATAATGCGACTTTTCTCTCTTTCCCCCATGAGATTTACTATTGATATACATAGTCCATTCTTACATTTATTGAATGCTTACAAAAAAAAAAAAAAAAAACCTCTATGATGAACTATAATGATGTAAAATCCATCAGGTGTGTATAGATCTTGTTCTAAATAATTTAAGAGAGGAAAAAAATAGTTTTGCGAGCTTAAGCTAAGAATATATTATTTCCAAATGATAGAATTAACAATAGTCATGTGGTACATAGGATAAATCTTAAAGAACAGATAGGATATTAAACGTAAATTGAGCAAGAATGTCATACTAAGAAATGAAAATGATAAGAATAAGGAAATCAATTTGAAAAAAAATTGATGAGGGAAGAATTTCAATTTCAGTTTTGTTGGTAGGGTTCCTGAGAGACCAATAGGAACTGCATACACAAAGTAATATTCTGAAAAGTGTCTGGAAGGAATTGAATGCTAAATTGGGAAGTCTGAACTTATTCTAAAAACTTCTGGACTATATTGACAAGATGCAATCTATGTCCTATTTCAAAAGGATCAATTTGGCATCTAGATAATATTCAGGAAAAGGTATACACTGGATGAGGAAAATAATTGGGATGCTATTGCAGGAGTTTAAGTGTGAGACACTGAGGCTGAGTTATCAACACTGTCAATAAAGAGGATGAATGAGCCCAAATACATCACAATATAAGATTAGCAGAACTTGGAAACAGCTTGGAGGTAAAACAGAAATATGAGGACTTGTCAAAAACATACAATATTCTTGTACTAAATGCCTAGGAGAATGGTAACACTACTAAAGAAAATTTGCTTGAAAGTAGAAAAATTGGGGGAAAGAAGACAATGAAATCAGTTTTTAATATTAGGACTGATTTAGCAGTCTTAGAATATGATGTTCTGACTGCTCTTCATATTTAGAAATGATCTTGTATAGCTACAATGCCTCTGCCAATCCCAAGTCTGGAAAGGTGTGAGTTTCGAGCTGAGTTGCATAAAAGGCGATGGATTGACCTAAACTAAAGGAAACTTCTCAGCAAGTAAAGCTGATAGTGGGGTGGCTAGCTGCAGCTCAGACATTCTCATATTGAAATTGAGGAGAGCACTGAAAATGCACATTTATAAGCTACTGTAGTGTGTAACAATGTTATTTTAGATATTATGTAAAATACGCTGTTTCAGAAAAAAAAAGTTACCTTTTGGGATTAGGGCTTAAAATTTTTCTATTAGCAGTGTTAGTTTTGCACTGGACTTTTATAATTAAGAGGTTTGGAGGAAATTTTTCACATTACTCATGACTTTTAATAATATTAGAGGTCAGTACGGGTTTGCCTTTGGATTATAGTTATATATAAAATTTAATTGGAAAATATGGAAATACATATTAGTAGTAATATTTTATCATCCAATTAAAGACTATTCTATCAGCTCATTAAATGAAAAATTCAATCAGTTTTGTTTCCATGGCTATTTTCTCAGACATTGCTAAGTCAGTCTTAACAGCTGAATTTTTTGTTATAAAAACAGTCTTATTTTCTTGACTCGTTGTAGACAGGAGCATACACACTTTCAAAGAAAATCTAAGAAAATATTTAAAATTATTTATCAAAACCTAAATGTTTTTTTGATAGCTATTTTAGAATATATGAACATATGAAAACAGAACAATACAATTTTGTAATTGTAAGCTTCTTATAATAGCAGGTTAAAATTTGTTTGTTTCTTCCCTGCTACAGATATGTATAGAGCATATAATTAAGAACTATTATATAGGAAGTTAGTCATTCAAGTCTGACTTATTCAAATGCTGAGTAGGCAAATGATTAGATCTGTGATCTCTGGAAAGTTACTCATCACTTTGCATGTGTTAACTCATTTAAAAAAATAAAAATAATAATAGTAAATATTACAACTCCTCACAGAGTTGTCATAATTAAATTAGATTGTATAGCACGTAATAGAATGTTAGGCAAATAGGAAGTATACAGTTATTCTAATTGTTGCACGCAATATTGTTGATGATGTTAACATCACATATTATTCAGGTACCATATTTCTGAGTCTTTATAAATTACCTACTCTATTTATTCATCACATCTATTAGGATTTGATCTGTTATGACTTACCTCTTAAATAATTCTTGAATGTATACTCTCCTTCCCATCAATACTGTTGCTGCTATTGTATAGCCTATAACCTTTTACACGTATTATGGATATAACCTTCTAACTCTAACTTGCAATTATCTAAACTTAACATACAGTTTTATATTTCCACACCTTTACCCAAGAAGAATATTTAAACACAATCATTTCCATCATTTAAACCCTATTGTATGATTCTCTACTGATTCTGTCCAATTCAGAGCAATACATATAAAAGCAGAAAATATATATTTTAACTCTCTTGTATATAATATGAAAATGTCATGTTATAAATAAAAACTCAATTATTTTCTTTGAAATAAAATGTATGATTGTGAAATTCTGATACTAACGTTGATATCCAAAAACTTAATTTAAAATATTTTAAAATAAAAATGATGAAATAAAAACTTTGTATCTATATGGTAATATCAAAACAATGTATGCAAATCATTATATTCCTATGTTTATTTAATTCTGTTTACTCATCAAGATTCAACTTTAATATCACCTTCTCTACAGGCATTTTCTGACTAACCTATTATTTAACTGTGCCCTGTTTTTTGCCCTTGCCCAGAATTTTAGTTTACCATCAAGATATTAAACAGTACATTACATTTGTAATTAAATCTTACACATTTGAAGTAAAGATAATTTACTGTATTTTGCATTTTGAATAATACTTTGCCACAATGTATACGCTTGATGAAATGAATATTGAATTGATAAATAAACTTACCAATTCTGGAAAAGATTTTTTTCCATAGTAGAAGTATCAGAATAGGCAGATTGTAATCCTGACTCTCTGCGGCATTTCAGAAAGACTTTGAAGCAATTTGTCTTAGCTTTTCTCTCCTGCCTTTAGTCTCTGGTAGCTGAAACTCCAGAATTCCTAGGTAAAAGTGTTTTCTCTCAGCTCTCATGTCCTATTCTCCCAAAAACTCCCTGGAATAGAAAGAACCTAAAATACATCTTATGGGTGTTTCTAATTATTTTTACACTGTTCCTTCCTTTTCAATAAGGAGGTGCTTGCACTTGATTAGTTCCCACAAGTCTCATGGCACATCTTTCTCAGCTTTTTTTTTTTTTTTTTTTTCTGTTTCCCCATGGACATACTTTCACTTAAGTTACATAAAGGTCCATGAGTAAGAGGTTGTTGAATGATTGAAGACTGGTTCTGTCAGAGGAGCTCTTCTAATAGCCAATTTGATACACATGCACACACACACACACACACACACACACACACACACACACCTATCACAAGTTTGTTAAATGTTAGCTAGTTTCTACTCCCCTTTCACCACTCCCCTATATGACTTAATGGGTTAAATTCCTTTTAAGTTCTGTTAGAGCTGAGAGCCCAGTCTTTTTATGAGAGTTGTGTCATATTTTGGAGTTCAATTCATTTTGAAATATTTAGGGTCTCAGCTCTCTGATATGTTTTGTTTTTAAACTAGATGATAGTACCAATGGCATTCTAAAATAGAAAAAAAAATCCTAAAACTTATATGGAAACACAAATGACCCAGAATAGCCAAATCTATCGTAAGTAAGAGGGATAAAACAGGAGGCATCACATTACATGACTTAAAATTATACAACAGAGCTATAGTAACCAAAACTGCATGACACTGGCATAAAAACAGATACATAGACCAATGAAACAGTATAGAAAATGTGGAAACAAATCCATACACCTACAATGAACTCATTTTTGACAAAGATGCAAAGAACATATACTGGGGAGAAGATTGTCTCTTCAATAAGTGGTTCTGGGAAAACTGGATATTTCTATGCAGAAGAATAAAATGAAACCTCTACCTCTCACCATATACAAAAAATCAAATAAAAATAGATTAAAAACTGAAATCTATGCCCTCAAACTATAAAACTACTTCAATAAAACATTGGGGAACAATCTCCAATATTGATCTGGGCAAAAATATCTTGAACAATACCCCACAAGCAAAGGCAATCAAATCAAAAATGGGCAAATGGGATCATATCAAGTTAAAAAGCTTCTGCACAAGAAAGAAAAAGAAAACACCAACAGAATGAAGAGACAACCCACAGAATGGAAAAACATATTTTCAAACTACCCATCTTACAAGGGATTAATAAACAGAATATATAATGAGCTCAAACACCTTTATAGAAAAATATCTAGTAATCTCATTAAAAAGGAGCAAAAAGTTTGAATAGACTTTAAAAAAAAAAAGATGACTTACAAATGACAAATAGGTATGTGAAAAGATGCTCAGCATTATTGATCATCAGAGAAATGCAAATCAAAAATACAAATGAGATATCACCTCACCCTAGTAAAATGGCTTATATTCAAAAGACAGGCAATAACAAATGCTGGTGAGAATGTGGAAAAAAGGAAACCTTTGTACACTGTTGATAAGAATGTAAATTAGTACAACCACTCAGGAGAACAGTTTGGAGGCTCCACTGATAACTAAAAATGGAGCTACTATATGACCAGTAATCCCACTACTGAGTATATACCCAAAAGAAAGTTAATCTGTATATCAAGGAGATATCTACATTCTTATGTTTGTTGCAGCATTGTTTACAATAGCTAAGATCTGAAAGCAACCTAAGTGCCCATAAGCAGCTGAATGGATAAAGAAAATATAGAACATACAATAATGAAGTACTATTCAGCCATACGAAATAATGAAATCCAGTCATTTGCAACAACATGGATGGAACTAGAGATTATTATATTAAATGAACTAAGTCAGGAATGGAAAGAAAATTAGTGCATGTTCCCACTCATTCCTGGGATAAACAAATTCAAGAAAATGGAATTCATGGGCGTAGAGAATAGAAAGATGGTTACCAGAGGCTGGGAATGATAGTAGGGATGTGGGGCAATGGGGAGGTAGGAATGGTTAATGTGTTCAAAAATTAGAAAGACTGAACAAGACTATTGATAGCACAGTAGGGTGACTATAGTCAATAATAACTTAATTATATATTTTAAATAACTTAAAGCAAGTAATTGGATTGCTTGTAACTCAAGAGATAAACATTTGAGGGGATAGATATCCCATTCCCCATAATGTGCTTATTTCAGATTGCATGCCTGTTGCAAAACATCTCATGTTTTGAAAATTAAAAAAATAAAATATAAACACATTTATTATATAAAAATAAATTAGATGTTGTAGTTTAATTAATCTTTTGTTAATTATTAAATTAAGGCAGATGGTCTCTTGTTTCTATTATTAAATTTAAAATAAAACTGTTTTTTTAAATTACTTTAAATATCAAAGTATTTATTCTTTTGGCAGGCACTTAGTATTAATCCTCCAAATTCTTCAAAAGAAGGTTTTATAGATACCATCCCTTCCTTTATGCCATTTCCTGGGGCTCCACTCAATTAGTTGCCTTTCACTGGTATTTATTATCTCATTGCTACAGATTTGATTTTTGTTTATTGGTCCCGGCTTCCTCACTGCATACTTTGGTTGGATTGTTAACTTGAAACTGGAATTACCACAGTGCAGCCTTCAGAGTTTCTTTCAGCTAGTTAACGAGTAGTGGGTGTGTCACACACAAGACCAATGTTTGCTCCTTGAAAATTAACTTCATTTTATTATCCTGTTATGAAAACTTACACCTGACTCAATTTCTTGAATCAGAAAATAATAGTGTCTACAAGGCACTGCAGGGCCCACACTGGGGCTCACAGTGATAATTTCTTCCTTTTTTGCATAAGTGACACCCAACTGTAAGCAATGGTTATAGGTAATGAAGAAATAATTAAATCTGAGAACCCAGAATTCTCATTTACCAACAGCCAACAATACAGATATATCATCAGTTGATTGTATTCACTAGAGATACTGATGACCCAATCCTCTTTCTTCTACATATACGTTTGTACCAGAGTGTTCTAATTTCCAAGTTTCTACTCAAGTGGAGAGAAGGAATTCATGCCTCTCCTATTTTTTTTATGTTATCTAGCTAGATGATAATTTGGATTTTTTAACAGTACTAAGTCATACAACAAAATACCTACTGATGAAATTCAGAGGATTTGATGGATGACTGCCAGTAATCAGCTGTTACATAGATTAGCTCATTTCCAAAGAGTTATTCTGGAATAATGACACTCTGAAGACACCATTCTGTGAATAACTCGTAGGAAACTACATAATGCCCTGGTCGAATCTTGTGCATATTCAAACATTAGAATACATTTTATATTTATAATAGTTATAGCTGGCATTTCTTCAACTTCTTGAGGCTACTACTACTTGGTTTCTTAAAACCCACAGGATTATGAGTATTTCAGGAGCTGGTGGTGTATATATATTTTCCATTGACACCTATAGAAGCAACCGTTCTTTCAATTTAATAAAATCTATCATAGAATTTCACTTTATAGTTGCAATACTCTATATAGATTCTATCATAGATTCTTGCTCTATAATGTTCCATTACAGGTACTCCACTGTGGGCATATTGATCCTTCCTTGTGCTGCAACATAGTCACAGTTACAGAAGTGTGTACTGTCTCCAAGTTAAATTTCAGCATCAGAGACTTTCCTCAAACTTGAGACAGTATACATCTGGGATACAATATTCTGGTCCTGGCTTGCCCTAATATACTTTAAGGCTTCTATCAATAAAGAGAAATCAGAGCTTAGTGTAAGCTATTTTAAAGAGGAAAGAAAATTCAAATTTGTGAGAAATTTTTAGTGGAAAATCAGTACTGTTATTGTATCAAAGGGAAAATGTCCTTAACAAATTCAAAATTTTATCAACTGGAAGGGCCAGATGGAAGACATCAAAATATATGAGACCAAATTTTTTAGATTTAACATTTGAATAAGATCATGTGTGTCTTTCTATGCCTGGCTGATTTCATTAACATAATGCTCATTCATGTTGTCACAAATTATAGGACTTCCTTCTTGTTATGGGTGAACAATATTTTGTCGTGTGTATATACCATGAGATAATATATTTTTAATTAGCTAGATTTATGTATTTACCATGTATGTGTACTTCAAAACATTATGTGGTACATGATTAAAAACAAACAATTGTATATGCCAGTTTAAAAATAAATAAATGTGAAAAAATGCATATGAGAGCAATATAAAAAACTTGTGTATTTTATTTTGGTTTTTAACTAGAAGTTTGAAGAAACTTAAAGAGATTCTACAATGTTTGTTCCAAATAGGAGCAAAATATGGGAGAGCTGAGGAATATATTGGGTATGAAGTAGGGATTTCAGAATGCTGTGTACAGGCACACAGACACCTTTTTTTCAGAAAAAAATCACTAAGTAATTTAGAAACGCAATTGGTTGACCAAGTAACTTTTAAATATATTGCACCTTATTTGGCAAGAACTGGAGTTAGCATCCTGTCACTTGAATATATAGATGAAAATGTAAGAACAAGATAAACTGTATATAATGACTGTAAACTCCTTTCTTCATTACTATTAAGCATTAAAATGTTGTTACGTAACCACATGGAACAATGTTAAAAGGACTCAGTAGTGACTCCTGTGTTAGACATTTATATGCTATACATACAAATAGAAAATAGAGAATGAAAATGTATACATACATTTTATACAATTAAACATACAATTGAAATGGTAGGAGTATATTAGGCAGGGTAAGTACATGTCTGTAACATTCACTTCAAACTTACAGTGGTTACATATATATTTCACACTCACCAACAATTCAGTTTATGCAATTGGCAGATGACTGAACACAAAATGATTCAGAGGCTCATGCTCTTCATTCTTGTGGTATTAACTTCCTTTAGGTCCTTGAAGTCCATTTTGCTCTGTAAATGAATGGGGAAAGATAATTTTAGAGGTGATTTTTATGTATTAATCCAGGAAGACTAGTGCCTCAGTTTTGCTCAAATTCCACGGAAACACCAAACTAATGGTGGCAGGAATATATGCTCTAGTTCTCTGATCAGGAACAAGAGGAAAACAATTTGGTAGGAATCTATTCAACCTTAGCCATCGGGAGAGAGGTAAATTAAAAGTTTATTTCTTATGCGTCTTTATGACATAAATCAAATTTTAGAAATTAATTCAATAAATGATAAATTGAAAATCACATGTATCTAAGATAAATTACCTCATATGTATACATAATTTGTTCTGCTATGGAGTTTATGTACTTGCTTTTGATGTCTAGCACATGGTTAGCAAAGAATATTTTATCCTTGAAAAGTTCATTACCAGCAATTCTTACTCTTCATATGCGTGAAAGGCTAACAAATATAATTCCATCAAGTCAATAAATATGACCCTTTAATGACTTGCCAGGATACTGCAATGGATATTTGAGTCAAAGCAAAAGATTTACCTTTTTTTTTCCTTTTAGCTAGTGTAAGTATTCATAAATATGGAAATATGTTTAAGGGATATGGTGTGACTGAAAACCATGTAAAAATATATATTATTTGTATTTTATAAAAAGGTTATCCTAATTTTCAGTTATCTGCAATTGGTTAGAGTAGAAATTCACACTGCTATAAAGAAATAACTAAAACTTGGTAATTGAGAAAGAAAAGAGGTTTAATTGGCTCATGGTTTTGCAAGCTGTACAGGAAAGAGGCCTAAGGAAACTTACAATCATGGCTGAAGGGGAAGGGGAAGCAGGCACATCTTACGTGGCCAGAGCAGGAGGGAGAGAGAGAAGGGGTAGGTGGTACACACTTTTAACCAACCAGGTATCTTGAGAACTCATTATCAATGAGAAGCGTAAGGGGTAAATCTGCCCCCTTGATCCAATCACCTCCCAGGCCCCTCCTCCAAAACTGGGGATTACAATTCATCATGAGATTCAAGTGAGAACACAAATCTAAACCATATCAGTAGCTAACAGTTGCTCACTATGATCGAATTCAGAAGAAATTTTGGATTATGTTTTTAAAACCCTATCTTTTTTTTTTTTCCTAATCCAAAGACATAGAAGTAGGCAAAGTACAGTGACATGTATTGCTTCATTTACTTTAAAGATAGATAGTTAAGTTACTATTTTTTAAAAATTTAAAGTTTGAAAGGTGAAAAGTAAAAATAAAAATAAAATGCCAGGAATTTGGAAAAAGTAGAAAATATATAATAACTTATGGATAATGTAATTTTGCTCTTAATGTTCATATTATGTAGCTTTATTCTGGTTCAGAGTAAAGGTGTTTTTGTTACTATTAGCAGTACCTTGTGTAACATTAAAGAATAATGAAAAGGGTCCAGGCTCTGAGAGATACAGGACCATGTATAAATGGTTGCTCAGTCTTAGTGAGTGCAAAAATAATCTTCCTTCTCTGACCCTCATTTTCTTCACATGTAAAGTATCGTAGGTGGCATTGCATTCACAGAGATGCTGAGTGGATTAAATATGAAAACATAGAAGTGGACGAACAAGTGCTTGGAATCAAGCAAGTTAAAATTATGTAGGTAAAGCAAGTCTAGGTTATTTAATAAGTGTGTCTCACTTTCATAGTTTTTTCAAATGTATGAAACAATCTTTGCCCTATTTTATTTTATAAGTCTAAAACAAAATAATGATTATGAAAGAATTTTATGAAGATAAGAATGCTAGAAACTCTAGGATGTTATCAGTTGTGAAATGTCGTTGTATTTCCTCAGATGAAATTTCAGATGACCTCATTTCTGGGTTCCGGCAAGATACATTACAAAGTGAGGCGTTGACATTCTTCATGAAATCCTGTATACCTTAGTAGAATCCCTGTACTACACTGGATTCAACTTGAAATGCTTTCTAATCGTTCTGGTTCAGCAGAGGGTTAATCAAATTTCAATTCCTGCCTATTTTACAACATAAAGGAAGGCATTTTCTTTTAGTGATCAGATGATGTGTTTTAGCTTGGGTAAGTACAGCAGCAAAGTGATGAATGTTGTTGCCAAGAAATAATAATAAAAAATAAAATGTGAGAGGTAACCAATTTCTTTCAGTCTTTATTTTGCTCACCCCCTTGATTTGAAGCCACATATTGCTTCTTCCAAAATGAACAGTTCAGGCATATTGTTGTAATTCAACACGCATTACAATGTACACTACATTTTTAGTGTATTGAAAACCTCATCATAAAAGATCTTCTGAGATATCTATGTTTAAAATAACAGTATTTTGTAGTTAAGCCAGCAAATTTAAACACATAGAAAGAAAGAGGTATCTGGTGAATTAGCTGTATACTATAAGCTATAGTTAACTATGTGCGTATTTATTCATTTATTTTACACAGTCTGCTCATTTTGTTCAAAAACAGACAGTCCAGTTTCAGTGTTCATTGTAAACTCAATTTGATTTTACTTCCTTACTATACTTCCCTGGCATCTGCTTTTATGGAAATATAGCTGGTCATTAACACAGCTTTGCATGCCTTCAAACTGTGTTGTTTTTCATGCAAAGTAGACATTTGCAGAATAATTACAGATGGGAAAGTATGCCCCATGGAATTTTTTCTTCATTACAAAATTATCTTGTTCTGATCATTTTATATCCACTTCATTATAAAAGGAGAGCACAGGGATAATCAAATATTTTAGTTATTATAGTAATCTTCAGAACACTTGCTCTTACAAAGTAAGAAGTCATGAATTATATATAAAAGGAATCATTATGGAAAAATTACTTAAGAAAATTCTTTTTGATCCCTGCTCCTTTTCACCACCTTCTCCAGGCTGTAAGAACAGCCTCTCTCAGCCACATTTGAAGTTCCCGCTGAAGTTTACAGTCGTGGTGGACTTGGCTGCTAACATCCAAAAGAGGAGAATTTGCTAGAAAATACCATCAACTCATCACTGTGCCCAGATTTCTCTTCCATCTTTTTGTAGGATAACCCCGAGCTGAATGTTCTTTGTAAGTTACCCCAAATCCACTCTCCACCCTGCTTTATGCCTGTACAAACTGTATTAACTAGAATGCCTTTCCTTCTAGTTCCTTTTAGGCTTAACCAATAGGAAAAACTGCCAGAAAATTTCAGATTGGGAGGAAAGAGAGATAAGGAGCTATTCCCTCAACTAGTCTTCAGTTAGCAGTATCTACAAACTTCCACTGAAGCCCATAGCTCCTGCAGAGCAGCCCTCTCCAAAGCTTTCTTTCTAGGCTCTGATAACTGCTCTTTCTCTTTACCTTAGTCTTTATCATTAGTCAAACCTAAGTGTGATAATGGCTTCATGTTTGGAGTTAGCACTAGAATGCATCAACACCTTTTTTTGGTTTTTCTTTGCTCACATATTTGTAAGTAGCCCCTTGAGGCTATCCCATTATCTTTTTTGAGAGTCCATCTATTTCCCGAATAATGGAGGCCCCTGTCTATATTTTTTTCTTTTGTAAATGGAGAGAGGAGGACTGAGATATGTTGAGTTACAGAATGATAGACCTGGAAATGGAAATAACTTTTATATACCAAACCATGATGAAATTGGGATCCATAAATAAAAAGTGTTCTTCCCAAGTCAAAAGCTAATTTCTTGAGACAACGAGGCCATATCAGTTTTCTAACTCCTGGTCAAGTACTTTTTTTTAAAAAGAAACTTATCACATCTGGATTTAATCATCCAGAATGTAAATACTGAGATGAGTCAACAGGAATATGAGTCTTGTTCATTTATTTAACTTTTTTCTTTTTTAATGTAATTGCTTTTTGAGGAAGGTAAATAAGTAGAGTGGAAAAGAAAGAGATCAATGGAAATGAAACAGGGTGAAGAAAGAAAGACTAGCACGGATAAAGACTGCGTTGTAGGGACAGTGGTAGTTGACTTTTTAAATAGCAGTCATTGGAAATACTTGCTGTAGTATTCCTAGTCTGTATGTTCAGTTTATGTTGCAAATAAATAGACCATGTACCCAGAGTACATATTGTGTCTAAAACAATAAATGCACAGCTGCTAACCTCACATGAAAAAGGGTCACTGTTTCATGAAATGGGCTCAACTGGGGCTTTGAATCTGTATTTCAATGCTGGAAAATATGCATTTCTATTATATGACTAACCTTCCCACTATCGGCATAAACCACCCCCAAACTAATACTAATATAAAAATTTTACTTTTTATGCATAACCTATGTATTATTTTATGTCTTGTAGAGATCTACACATATCACAAACACTGAGAAATGGTTTCTAAGAAGAGCTATTAGTAGTTTTTCTTATCCCTTCATTTTAAGCTACTTTTAGATAATATAATTTGAGATATATTTATTTTGTCCTTGTCCTGAGCAGGATAGTATTGGAAAAACAAAAAACAAAATATTTCTCAAGCTGGTTAAAGAAACCTACACTTTAATTTGCAAACATGATTGCCCATATAAAACTTGGTAATTCAAAAAATCCCAGAAAGGACAATTTATAGCACAAACACAAATCTATTCATGGAAATCCCACATTTATGTAGTCATAGTTTACTTTTCAAAGCTTTATATTCGTGACAAAAACAAAAGCTACTAATATAAAACACTGTACTATTTTCATTCAAATAGGATAATTCAATTGCTAAATATTGGTTTTGTCTAAATCCGTTAAGCATCTGCCTTATATACTGATTGAGAAATCCCAGATATTTGTGTATCACAGAAAATATCTTTGCCCTAGGATATAAGTCAGGGGATGATTTGAATATAGGTTTCAGTTTATTTTATATTTAAAGAGAGCATAGCAGTGAAATAACCAATATTTATGACAGTAAT